>NC_091066.1:19561099-19867384 GCF_000393655.2 Nicotiana sylvestris | reverse complement strand
ACCCGAAATTCAGGAGATCTCTAAGGATTTCCAAAGTTTGGTTCCTCCTAGAATGAGGCGACAAACAAAACTTGTGGTTTCATGTGAAGAAGTACTGAAGGTAAAGCCATATACTGTGGTCTACACTAAGGAACGTGACGAGGATGAAGAAAGTGTGGGTTCTTCATATCATGTTACTGTACAAGTCGAGAATGGTGTTTCATCTTCAATAGAGGATAATGCAGAATTGGAGGATATTTCACTGTGTTATCACATATCCTTCAATAATGGGGACCCTCAAGATGATGAAGTGCAGATGCTCTATTTGAACTTGAAGAAGAAGTGAAAACGATAGTTGATGCCCTAAAAGAAGTTAACCTTGGTACCGATGAAGAACCAAAACCCACATACCTAAGTGCTTTACTAGAAGTTGATGAAGAGAGCACTTATATTGAGTTACTCAATGAGTTCAGGGATGTCTTCGCTTGGAGTTACAAAGAGATGCCTGGCTTGGACTCGAAAGTAGCAGTCCATTACCTTGCAATCAAAAAAGGTGCTCGCCCTGTTAAGCAAGCTCAAAGGCGATTTAGGCCAGACTTGGATCCCTTTATTGAAACCGAAGTTAACAAACTCATCGAAGCTGGCTTTAATCGCAAAGTTAAATACCCAATATGGGTTTCAAGTATTGTCCCTATAAGGAAGAAGAATGGCCAGATTCGAGTGTGCGTTGCCTTTAGAGATCTCAATAATGCATGTCCGAAAGATGAATTTCCGCTTCTTATTCCAGAGCTGATGATCAATGCTACTACTGGTTACGAGGCAATGTCTTTCATGGACGGTTCATCGGGCTATAACCAAATACGCATGACACCAAAAGATGAAGAGCTTACTGCATTCCGTACCCCAAAGGGAATTTATTGCTACAAGGTAATGTCTTTTGGCTTGAAGAACGCTGGTGCTACTTACCAAAGGGCTATACAGAATATTTTCGACGATCTTCTCCACAAGAATGTCAAATGCTATGTTGACGACTTGGTGGTGAAATCAAGAGAGAAGGGCGACCACATGAAAGACTTAAAGATGGTATTTGAATTGCTCCAGAGGTACCAACTTAGGATGAATCCATTGAAATGTGCCTTTGGAGTTACTTCTAGAAAGTTCCTTGGTTTCATTGTCCGAAATCGAGGGATCAAAATTGATCAAGCCAAAGTGGATGCCATTTTGAAAATTCCCGAGCCTCGAGATATCCATGAATTAAAAAGTCTGCAAGGAAAGCTAGCATACCTTAGAAGATTCATATCAAACCTGGCTGGTAGGTGCCAACCATTTAGTCACCTCATGAAGAAAGACATTCCTTTCAAGTGGGACCAAGCTTGTAGCAATGCCTTCGAAAGTATCAAAACCTACTTGATGAAGCCTCCAGTTTTAGTAGCTTCTATACTTGGAAAGCCATTGATACTATACATTGCGGCGCATGAAAGATCTGTTGGAGCACTGTTGGCCCAAGAAAATAGTGAGGGGAAAGAAAACTCTCTTTACTACTTGAGCAGTATGATGACACTAAACGAGTTGAATTATTCGTCAATTGAAAAGTTGTGTTTGGAGCTAGTCTTCTCAATTCAAAAGTTGAAGCACTACTTTCAAGCTCATATTGTCCGTCTTGTTTCTAAAGCAAATAAAATTAAGTTCGTGGTGTCAAAACCTATTCTTAGTGATCGACTAGCAAGATGGTACCTCCAATTTCAACAATTCGAGATTTTGTACATCCCTTAAAAGGCTGTAAAAGGACAAACATTGACAGACTTCTTGGTAGATCATCCGATACCTGATGACTGGAGCTAACTGATGAACTACCTGATGTGGACGCAATGGTCGTTGAAGTTCAACCTCCATGAAAGATGTACTTTGATGGTACTTCGCATCATGGGGGAGCTGGGGCTGGCATAGTATTTGCCACTCCCCAAGGTGAAGTCTTGCCCTACTCCTTCACTTTGACACAACTCTGTTCCAACAATGTTGCTGAGTATCAAGCATTAATACTTGGGCTTGAAATGATCGTTGATATGAAGCAAATTTAATTACAAGTCTTTGGTGACTCCCAGTTAGTGGTCAATCAGCTTTTGGGTAGTTACGAGGTTAAGAAGTCTGAATTACGCCCATATCATGATTACGCTAAAAAGTTGATGGGGTGGCTCGGTGATGTGACTATTCAGCATGTGGCAAGGAAAGAAAATAAGAAGGCGGATGCTTTAGCTACTCTAGCTTCATCATTAGCCCTGCCTGATCAAGCGCAAGTTACCGTATGCTAGAAATGGGTAGTACCGCCGTCAAATGAGGATGAAGGTGAAGAAAACGAACTCAAGCATCTTCTTACTATTTCTGAAGTTGAGAAAGAAGAATGGCGATAACCCATTATCGACTACTTATGATATGGGATACTTCCAGAAAATCCGAGGAGAAGGACTGAAATCTGTCGTCGTGCACCTCGCTTCCTTTACTATAAGGATACTCTATACAGAAGGTCATTCGAGGGAGTACTCTTGTGATGCTTAGGAGAAGAAGAAGAAGAATCTATCCAAGCTTTGCAAGAGGCACATTCTTGGGTTACGCTCGAAGATGCAAGGCTTGTCAATTCCATGCGAATTTTATTCATCAACCTCTTGAAGTGTTGCACCCGACTGTTGCATCCTGGTCATTTGACGCTTGAGGGTTGGAAGTTGTTGGACCACTGCCAAAGTCCTCTGGGGGACACCTATACATCTTGGCTGAAACTGACTACTTCTCAAAATGGGCTGAAGTTGTTGCTCTTAAAGAAGTAACGAAGGAAAATGTTGCAAGTTTCATCCGAGTAAACATTATTTATCGCTTTGGTATTCCTCGTTACATAATAAAGGATAATGGAAAGCCATTCAATAATAGGTTGATGAACAAAATTTGTGACCTCTTTGGCTTCAAGCAATGCAACTCTTCGATGTACAATGCTGCCGCCAATGGTCTAGCTGAGGCATTCAACAAAACTCTATGCAACTTGTTAAAGAAAGTCGTCTCCAAATCCAAACGAGATTGGAATGACCGTATGGAAGAAGCTCTATGGGCATATAGGACGACTCACCGCATGCCAACACAGACAACTCCTTATTCACTCATTTATGGAGTCGAAGCCGTCTTGCCACTTGAGCGTCAAACACCTTCGTTACGACTGGCTATTCAAGAAGGGATCACTGATGAAGAAAATGCTCGACTTTGATTAGCAGAGTTGGAGTCCCTTGATGAGAAGAGGTTGGAAGCTCAACAGAGTCTTGAATGTTATCAAGCTCGATTGTCTCGCGCCTTCAATAAAAGAGTTCGCCCGAGATCCTTTCAAGTAGGAGATCAAGTCCTTGTCGTACGAAGACCCATAATTACTTCCTATAAACCTGTAGGGAAATTCACTTCAAAATGGGATAGGCCATATGTCGTACAAGAAGCTTACTCAAGTGGGGCTTACAAGCTGGTTGATGCAAATGACATGAGAATCGGCCCTATCAATGGTAAGTTTTTGAAGAAGTATTATCCTTGAAGTTACAACGCTCCTTGACGCATGAGCCTAAATTGCATGTTGCTACACTCCTGCCCGCATGAGTCTAAACTGTAAAAAAAAAAAGAGTCCGCTAGGTTAAAAACTTTGAAAGAGGCGGCCTAGGCAAAAGTTAGGACATATAAAAAAAATCACACAGTCTGAACTATGGTATAACTTGATCCTCTTCGCCGAGGTATGTAGGCAGCTTAGAGTTTCATTCTAAGTTCAGTCGCATAAGTTCAAAAGATACATATTGCCCCAATTATTGTTCAAATGAAGTATGAAGGAATGTAAGATCAAGCTGAAATACCATCCTCCTATTGAACTTTGATCTCATTTGATTTAAAGGGGGCAACCCTCCATGGTAAATTGGTATCTTCAATTGGCCGATTTTAGGAGGATGTCAAGTATTTTCATTGAAGTCCAGGGATTCTCTATATCGTCAGGTTCGCCAAACCTTCAAGTTTGTTGGTCTCCAAGTCCGCCCTCTGCCTTAAAAGAAATTCAAGTATAAGGAAAAAATTGCTTAGCACAACGTTTCAAATTCAGTGAGACTTGAACCCAAGATATTTGTGAGAATATAGCTCTTAAATTTCGATTGATGGCAAGTAAGACATCTTCCGATCTCGAGCCTTCCATACCAAGATGCAAAAGTTTTGGTGAAGTTGCACAATCTGAAATCGTCAGTATGTCAGAATTTTACGTCGACTTTGGAATATTATTTGAAACTATCCTTATGGTATTAAATTTTGCATTTTGGATATGATTTAAATTTCGAAGTTTGGTTTCCGATAAATCAAACGGTTTATAAATTCGACGTTTCTACGCCAAGATATGAATTTGTTTGGTGAGACTGCGCAAATCTAGAATTGATAGCATGGTGCAATATAAAGTTGATTTCAAAATATTATCTGGGACGATTCCGAAGTTGTTTGATTGAGAATTTTGGATATTTCTAGATCTTGAAGTCTTGTTTTTAAAAAATCAAACGGTACATAATTTTGAAGTTTCTACACCAAGATATGATATTTTTGGTGAGACCGCGCAAATCTAAAATTTTCAACGTGGTGGAATCTAAAGTTAGGTTCAAAATATTATCTGGGGCGATTCTGAAGGTGTTTGATTCTAAATTTTGGATATATATTATATATTGAAGTCTAATTTTCGAAAAATCAAACGGTTCATTATTTGGACTCTCCCACGATAAAATATGAATCTTTTGTTACAAGCGCTTAAAGCTGAAAATTATGCGACTAAGATAAAAGTCGGACAATGTAAAGCAAAAGAGAAGCTGAAACATTTAAGCCCTTGAAGTCTCCAATTTGAAATCTTCAAGTTCGTCGGTCTTCAAGTTGAAGTCTTCATATTCGCCACCCTTCAAGTTGAAATATTTAAGCCCTCCAAGTATCCAAGTTGAAGTCTTCAAATTCGTCGGTCTTCAAGTTTCAGTCTTCAAATTCGTCGGTCTTAAAGTCGAAATATTTAAACCTCCAAATCTTCAAGTTGAGGTCCTCAAACTCGTCGGTCTTCAAGTAGAAATATTTGAGCCCTCAAATTTTTCAAGTTGAAACGTCAAAGTCTGCCGAATCTTCAAGTTTGTCGGTCTTCAGGTTGAAACGTCAAAGTCCGCCAAATCTTCAAGTTTGTCGGTCTTCAGGTTGAAGTCTGCAAAGTCCGCCAAATCTTCAAAGTTTTCCAAGTGTTCAAGTAGACGTCATCAAGTCCATAAAGTCTTCGAGTTGAAACTTCATAACTTTCCAATCTTGAGGTGGACATATAAGTCCCTTTGCATCTTAAGTTGTCCTCTTCGTGGGGTTTGTCCTTAAAAGGAACTATAACTTTCCAATCTTAAGGGGGACATATGAGTCCCTTTGCACCTTAAGTTGGCCTCTCCGATAGTCGGGCTACATTGAGAGTAATCTCTCCGGTAGTTAGGCTACATTGAGAGTAATCTCTCTGATAGTCGAGGCACATTGAGAGTAATCTCTTTGATAGTCGGGCCACATTGAGAGTAATCTCTCTGATAGTCGGGCCGCCTTGAGAGTAATCTCTCTGATAGTCGGGCCGCCTTGAGAGTAATCTCTCTGATAGTCGGGTCATATTACTCTCCGATAGTCGGGTCGTTTTGAGAGTAATCTCTCCGATAGTCGGGTCGTTTTGAGAGTAATCTCTCCGATAGTCGGGCCATATTGAGAGTAATCTCTCTGATAGTCGGGCCATTGAGAGTAATCTCTCCGACATTTGGGCAGGGATGAGTATCCATCCCCTCACACCCTAAGACCGCCTTCTTCATGCGTAGATCATCTTTTTGAACAAGAGCATATATCTTTCTCGCTTGACCTGCAAAAAAAACAAAAGACAACAAAGGAAGAAAAGCACAAGAAAAGAAGAAGAAATTATCTTCGCGTTGATGCTTCCGAGTCCACAAAACTAAACTCAAGTGGCTTGCGAAAATTGGGAATTGATGTTTAACAAATAGGAGCGCATGAGTTTATATAGATTCTATAGACGACTTGCAATAGTATATTACCGATGTGGGAGCAGCGTTAAGGCAGTAACATAATTTGTGTCCAACATGAATTACGTGACTAGTAGACTTCAAGAAGGAGTCAAATAGCTTCTTGGTTTAATCGCTTTAGCCACATAAAGGTCGGAGGAAAGCAGTCGTAGGTAGTATCCAACCTCAATGCGGAAAACCACTCGGAAATCCTTTCACGCTGATTTGAGTCAGTTCTTTGCAAATGGAAGTCCTTTTGGAGACCAAATGTATATCACAATACTACTTTTTGTGATCTTTACTCACTTTACCTTAATTATGTGGCATGTTTAAATTAAAGTTGCCATGACTTATCCTTTTTGATATGATGTCATCTCTCGTTGTGATATTTGCTCATATGGATGAATTGATTGTGAGTTAAAGTCTTGGCATGCGCGAGTTACTCAATTGCGTGGTACTTCAAGCCTCGTCTTTCAAAATTAACAAGCCTATACCTCAATAAGTCTTGAAGCATGAGACATTTGTAGGCATATAAATTTTATTAAAATTAAATCCATACAATAATTTGGATTATATTTTAAAGTTCAAGATACATTGGTCCAAATAAATATTATGAGCTAATATAATTGAATTAATTATATAGGTCCAACATATATGGATTAAATGTAAAAATTGCACTGGCGCCCTATTTGGTCCCCCCATTTAACCTATACCCATTTTTTTAAAATTTTTAACTTGTACCCACTTTTTAAATAACTTCAGCTCCCTTTCTCCTCCTTCTTCTCCTCCTTCGTTTTCTTCTTCTTCTTTCTTCTGCTGTTGTTGGTGCTGCTATGAAACTTCAATTCATGAGATGATTGTCATAAATATGTTTATCAGATTATTTAAAAACAAATTATAAATAAATTATTTAAAGCGGCACCTAGATGATTAACTAAACAACCCTTAATTAGTTGCTGAACCTGAATAGTGAATGAAAGATTAAAATTTAGAAGAAAAATTGTAAATGGTTTGATGCTACAGGCACAGACAGGATCAAGGTTTTCGCCGTCGTTGGATTATTTTTGCATTTGTCGCTGTGCAGAAATTTTTACTTTGTTTCAGAAAGCCAATGAACAGTTTTGGTTCTAAAATTGAGCTCTAGTCTAACTATCCTTCTTGCAATGGTGCCTATGCGTGTATTGTATCCAATGTCGTGTTTTATAAGCAAATGTAGACTAGTGATGAACTAAATAACTTAAGCTCTAGAGCTGAAGTTCGACAATTTAAAAACAAAACTTCAGCTTTAGGGATGAAGTTTGTCAGTTACAAAACAAAAACTTCAGCTCTAGAGCTCTAGAGCTGAAGTTCGCCAGTTACAAAAACAAAAACTTTAGCTCTAGAGCTGAAGTCGGCCAGTTACAAACAAAAACTTCAGCTCTAGACCTGAAGTTCGTCAGTTACAAAACAAAAACTTCAGCTCTAGAGCTGAACTTCAGGCTCGGCTACTAGAATGCTGAAATTTTGCGTGATTGTCTTTGCTACTTCAGCCTCGTATGCTGAAGTTATGCGAAAAAACGGGTACGCTTGCAATTTTTTTTTGCAAAGCGGGCACTAGTTAAAACGTGACACAAAAAGCGGGTATAGATGCAAATGCCCCGGATTAAATAAATAGTCTTAATCCATTGGGCTAGCCCATTTAGTTGGGCTAAAGCGATGAACCCACTTCATTAAGCCCGAGATGTCATCTTCCTAGAGGCTCAGTTTGGTGCCACGTGTCAAATGACGTGGCGCGCCAAGTCAAACGGAAGAGCCAATGAGATCATGTCACGTGTCAAAATGACAAGGCATGCCAAGTCACACTAAAAGGCCAATGCAATCGCGCCAGAAAAGATACCAGAAGTTATAACAAGAAGCAAGAGAGAGCTCATGGATCAAACGCCGCAAATGTCTCTCCAAGTTTCAAGCTTCAAGCTCAAGAACGAAGAACAAATCAAGGTCAAATTCAAGCAATCACGCTCAAGCTCAAGAACAAGATCATCGTTCGTGGCAACAAACAAAATTCAAGATCAAGCTCAAAGGCCCTTGAATTTATATTAGAAAAGTAGAATCAGAGGAACCATAGAGATTGTACACTCAAATATTCAAAATAAAATACTACGATTGTTGCGATATTTTTCAGTCTTGATTTTATTTTCTCGATGCAATTATTATCTTCAAACCAAATAATACGTCAGTGTTAAACCTTCGCAACAAACATGGTCAGATATCTTTGTCCCTTTTCTTTCTTCATAACGTTTATTTCTTTGTTTGGCTCTGATAGAGTTCAAAACAAAGTAAGTTTTTATGCTCACTTATCTACTGGGCCAAAAAAAAAAAAAAATCTTTGTTTCAGGTGGCTTCTTTTTTTCCTTTTTCTTTTAAAAGAGGGCCTCCTGAATCAAAAGAAAGTTCCTTCTTTTTTTTTTTGACGGAAAGGATATTTATTTCATTATATTTAATTAGGAATTACAGTATGATGTCTAATCCTGTGGATCATTAGATGATAATTCATGCATAGCATGCAGATTACCAAACATAGCAAGATTTCTACAACACTTCAAAGAAATAGTTTTAACAAAACTAAAATTACTCTTATCTGCCAGCATCCTGGCTAGGACAAAAGGTGGGGGGAAAAGTTCCTTCTTTTCATATTTACACTTGTTCGTTGATTTAAAGTGATTATTATTATTATTATTATTATTATTATTATTATTATTATTATAAATAAGGAGTAAAACTTATTTGAAGACTAAAATGAGGGGTCTAGTTTGGCAACCAACAGAACTGACTCCTAGCCGTCTTTTTTGCCTGCACCTCATTATAGAATACATGGCAATAGGCAAGGGAAGAGCTAGTAAGTTATATAAAAATTATTGAATCCGCTTGATAAAAGGTAAAATTTTATATAAGGGTGTACATGGATCGGGTTGGTTCGGTTTAAATCAAAACCAAACCACATTAACTATATCGGTTTGGATTGGTTCGGTTTTGTCGGATTTTTCGAGTTTTTCGGATTTTTTGCTATTTAAATATTATTTCAATCTTACTTTATTAAATTATGATAAGAAATATATGTTTAGTAAAAATATAAAAAATTGACAAACATACTATCTATTAAATATTCTTATGAGAGAGTTTTCTTAGTAACATATACTTCCTCTGTTCCAATTTATGTGAACCTGTTTGACTAGCCACGAATTTTAAGAAAAAAATGTAGACTTTTGGAATTTGTGGTCCTAAACAAGTCAATACGGGGCCCAGAGTATTTGTGTGGTTATAAAAGCTTCTCATTAAGGGTAGAATTGAAATTTTAAGCTGAATTGTTTCTAAATTTAGAAATGGGTCATTCTTTTTGGAACAAACCAAAAAGGAAATAGGTTCACATAAACTGGAACGAAGGGAGTAATAGTTATTTTTTTAGTCGTCTGACAATAATTTTTCGTTGATGTACACTTTCAAGGTTAAGCAAATTTAGTAATTAAACATAAAAATCAATATGATACCTCAATAATAATAATCACTTCACATTCGCAAAAGATATAAGAATTTAATAGATCTTAACATATGATATGAATATGGAAGAACAAAGAGATTGACGCATTTCAGTAACACTTGATGAGAAAGTGATCATACAACCCATTATTTAAGGTTAATAAATATGGAGCACTTCATATAATATTAAATATTATATCCCGCAAGAGAATCCTAAATATTTCTAGACATTTTTTTAAAGAAAATTCTATATAAAATCTTAAATGTATATATAAAAATTATATATTTATATGTCGGTTTGGTTCGAATTTTTTTACTCAATATCAAACCAAATCAAACCAAACCTAGTCGGATTTTTTAATCGGTTTAGTTTTACTTTTCGGTTTGGTGCGATTTTTCGGTTCGGTTTGTACACCCATTTCTATATATCGTCATAACGTTGGCAACTTTTGAACCATCTTTTCAACTTAATCTCTCAACTAATTCCAATTGAAATTTACTAATGCATATTAAGTTATTTAAATCCATACTGGTTTGAATATGTTAAAACTAATCCAAGACAGAGCAAAATTCTGAAATAAAAAATAAAGGTTTACGTGTTCCTATTTTGGGTGGTCATTAACAGATATTATGATATTATATATATGAGACTGCACATGTTTTGATATTGGTCGATTTGGGTTATGACTTATGCTGGCAAGTAATCATAATTAAATGTTGTTTGACTTAAATATAATCTACTAATAAAAAAAATAAGTTCACCATGATTGTAATTATTTTTATTGAGGCATGACATTTTGGTCATCATAGAGAAGAATAAAAGTTAGGGATAGAATGTCCACGAAGAAAAATGTATCAGTGATTCTATCTAAAAGAGCAATATGTTTTTATGATTGGCAATGGCATGCCTAATAAAATTTTAATCTTTACTAATTTCCATGATTAACGATAATCAGGTGCTAAACTTTCAACCGCATTCAACCTGAATTATTCCTGCCCATGCTAAACTATGTTGTTTATCAGCAATCCAATATCAATTATGTAGTGAAAGGAGTCCATAATCTTCATCTGACACGTGTTTCTTTATCGAGTTTAATGATTAGAACTAATTAACATTTTGAGCGTATTACCAAGCCAGCATGATTTCTTATTGTATTAAAAATTTGGAACTTGCTAAAAGTCAATAAAAGAAGAGATCAACCACAATCAGCCTCCAAAATTTAGTAAACAAGCAAAGTAAAAAAAAAAAAAAAGTGAAAATAAGGGGTTAATTTATAGGATGGTATTTATTTTATTGTATCAAAGTTATTAAATTACTTTTATAATAAAAAAGTTTCGCGTTTTTTAGTATCGCAGAAAATCAAAAGGAGAAACAAATGAGACATGGTGACAATGGTCATTATAATATTATTTTTATGGTATTCACAAATTGAGTGTTCTTTTTAATTATAAAAAATAGTTTAATAACTATAGTGCAATAGAGTAAAACTTGAGTGATCATTCATGAAATTAAAAAAATTAAAAAATAAAATTCAGTAGTATAATTATGCTTCCAGATGCAGCGTCACTATGAATATTCACAATAAGGGATTGATTATGCTTTAAGATAAATGCTCAACTCCTCTCTCTCTCTATATCGTAATTGATTGACATTGTGGCAATAAACCAGTAGTTTGCATGTGGCGAATTCATCACATTTAAGATTACAAACAATAAAAGCAAGAAATAATGTGTAGGCGTTGTATGCTAATACTTTAACTAAAGTTCTGCCACTTGTTATATGCTGGTGTATTTAGCTCGACTAATACGCCCATTTGAATCGACTTGGACCTAAACCGAGATATTGATAGCAATTTTCTAGTCTCACAAAAAAGTATGTGACACGATTTGATGGAATGCAACAAAAACAAAGATTTTACTAAGACTTTCAAACATAAATATCATGTCAAATAAGGACATTCTCATCTATTTGATTGGCTCGCAAAGGTAAAGAGCAATAAAATTTTCTTCTTAGTTATAGTATTTTTGCAACTTATGTAATTTATAATTTAGAATACAACAATGAAAACCCAAAAAGACGGGGGTGATGAGGGTGGTGGTGGTGGAGGAAGAAGAAACGGGGGAAGGGGCTAAAATGGATTGGAATGCTAAGGTGGCACGTCACGTGGTGTCCACCTCACCCATATATCAGGCCACGTAGGATGATGTTGTTATGGCGGAAGATCCTAATGGTGGAGGAATATTTTTATACCAATTTTGTGAAGTTAGAGTAGGGATGGACCAAAAGTATAACATAAGATATAAATAATCCTTTTCGCATAGTAAAAATATTTTTGACCCTTATGCTATGTTGTATATTTCATTATAATGTGAGGTTGTTGTAAAATTGTCATATCTCAAGTACTCTTGCAAACCAACATGAGTACTAAATTTGGACACTATAATATAATACTAGTAAAGAATTATACTCAAGGTATAAAGTTGACTGAGTACTTGCTCAAAAATAAAAGCTTTTTTGTCCTTGTAGTAAATTAACTCATATAACCAACAACAATTGTGGTGGAACGGTAAGTACTTCTTCATCCTTAATTAGAGGTTTTGATTTGAATTCTGGGTATGGAGATATTTTTTATTCTCAATGTAGGACTTTTCGTCGCGAATCCGAATTTAATTGGACGTCAATACAAATATCGGACACCGAATAAAAAACAAAAAGAGTAACTCGTATAAAGTTATTGTACTTCTTAACTCTCCCTCCATGTGCACTTATTGTGCATGGACCATACTTGCCTTTGATCTTTAAATCCTCAGTAAATTTTTTATTTTTATTTTCATTTTTCAACATAAAAGCCATTACTCCTGTCTACTACTAAAGCAAACAAGAATTCATTAGACCATATTTCTAGCCTTTCTTCTTTTGACTTCTGACCATTCTCTGAATTTTTTCTTCTTCTTTGAATCTTGTCGTCTCACTACCAATAAAAAAAACCAAGATTTAGGTTTTTTGTCCTTCCAATTTACTCTCAGTAATTCTACCAAAAAAAAAAAAGAAAATGGCAATTGATATGATCTCAGAAGCTCCAACTCTAGTAACAAGTCCAAGAATTTCTTTTTCTGATGATCTTAGTCAAAAAGATTCTAATGCAAATTCTTCTGCTGAAAAATTCCCATTAATTTGCTCAGATTCTAATTCTGAATTCGATTTCTGTATTACCAACAACACAAATACAGAAACTTCTTCAGCAGATGAGCTTTTCTTAGACGGCTTAATTCGACCTCTTCAACTACAAGAAAAATATGTCACTATAAACCAAGAAATCTTGAAAAATATATCCAAGACTCAACCTTTAAATTCTCCTCCAAATCAACCAACCCCAAATGAAAGTTCAAACCAAGAAATCTTGAAACAAAAGGATCAAAGCAAATCCTTTTGGCGCATAAGGAGAAGTAGTAGTCTTCATTGTGTTAATAGCCACAAAAAAAGCTCATTTTGGTCTTTACCTTTACTATCACGTAGCAATTCTACAGGCTCAGAAGGTCAGAAAAACAATGCACAATTCAAGAAAATGAAGAATATGAATACATCTGCAGCTAATTTTTACACATTTCCATCATCACAAAAGCCACCATTGAGAAAGAATTATGGATTAGGGCATAATTATGGTAATGGGGTTTGCATTCATCCTGTTTTGAATGTGCCACCTACTTTTATTACTAAGGGTACTGCTAATCTCTTTGGTTTGGGGTCTTTTTTTGCCAATGGAAAAGAAAACAAGGGTAAGAAATGATTTGTTTGTACTAATTACTACTTTGCTCTTATTGTTCTTACTACTATAAATTATTGAAATCCATCATAGTTTGTTTACATAATTTTTGGGGTCATTTCGTTTGAAGAAAAATTATGCTAGGATTAGTTACGCTGGCGGCATTAGTATCTTACATTTATTGGTTGTTTGATATATTGTATTAATTTTCGGATTATCAATTTTATTGCTTTATTCTGGGATAATTTATCCGCGTATTATTATTCCACTCTCTATTAGGTATAAGTTATTATAATATTATTTTTAATTCTAAAATAACTTATCCAAAAATTAATAATCAAATAAGAATAAAATGGTAGTACTAAATTTGTTTTATCCCAAATTTATTTTTATTTATTCATCATATCAAACTACCCCTTAATGTTATTTAGTGATGACTTTATTCTTCTTAACATCTTTGGACAGAGGATAAGAATTTGTACTTAGGATATCTGCAGAAGTTGGGTACTTTTTGTCCCTTGTGTCTATCTAAATAAACAATTAATCATTAGAGTCACTAAATTATTAAAAATGTAAAATTTAATGTGGCTTAGGCTTAGGGGACACAAAGACAGGAGGCCTTCTTTTGTGGTTGTCCCTTTTGTTTTTTCATTTGAAATCTTGGATTTAAAGGGTTTCTATTATTAATTTCAAGATTACTTTTTGGTCTGTCTTTTCGGTTCAATCTTTTCATAAGATTGATATACTCCCGGTTCAGAAGATGTGACCAATTTGCTTTTTTATTTGGTTCAAAATAAGTGTCCAGTCATGTAATCAAGAAAAAATTCAATTTGTTTTTACAAAATAACTCCTATGTACATATTTCTAAAAAGTTTTCTTACTTTTCATATTAAATGTTTAATTAGGGGTAGTTTAGTCATAGTAGATATTTTTGTATAGAATTTTGTATTTTCTTAATAGGCGTGCTAAAAGCAAATTGATCGGTGAACCGGAGGAAGTATTTGATTAGGTTCAAACTTTTGAGGAGTGGTTTATGGTATCAGTTGCTTTTGTATGTTTTTGTGGGATTCAGACAATAGCATCCTTCCAAAATAAAATAAACAATGGATTTTACCGGACCAAAAGAGTAAATGTCTTAAAAATATGTAAAAAATGTAATACTTCTACTATATTTCAATACTCCATCCGTGCAACATTATCGGTCATGTTTTGCTTTGCAAAAGTCAAATGTGACAAATTTTTATCGATATTTAAAATGTATTTTTATTATATTGACATGAGAAAAATTATAACCTATAATACTTTTATACTATAGTTTTTGAATATTAAAATTTTAATTTTAAAATACTGAATTGCTCTAATCTAATTTAGTCCCAAAAATTAATTAAATTGACTCTCGAAAAGCAAACCTGATATAATTTGCAATGAAGGGAGTATTTGCAAACTGATGTTTATAATTGCAAACACTAGTTTGGCCCTCGATATTTGCAAACATTAAATTTTAATATCTGAAATATTTGAAAAATATTGAAAAACCTGTATTTCAAGCAAACTAGTAGTTGTTACTCACAAATCTACAATTTTTTCTCCAAATGAAATCCATTTCCAAACATAACTTCCAACTACTCTTTTTTGAACATCATCGTTTCAAATAAACTTTATTTTTCTTCAAGTATGTTTAGATACTCTATTTTTCTATTATATAAAAATTATTTTCCCTAGTCCCACCTTCCGTTTTTCAGTCTTGAGTTTTGAGTATCACTGGTAAATTTTCTTGAATATAGAGACATTGAGCACTATATAAATAATAAAAGTAATAAATTTATCTCACAAATATGGGTCTAGGGAAGGTAATGTATATACAAACTTACCCCTATCTTGTGCAGGTAGAGAGATTGTTCCCAGTAGACCCTCGGCTCCAAATAAGCATGCAAATCACAATAGTATAAAGAAGAAATATAATAGTGTAAAAGTCACGGAAGCAGTAACAACAACAAGTAGAGTAACCAAAGCACAAGCAATATCAAGTAGCAATAGAATTTTAAGCATATAGAAATATTAAAATACGTTACTACTTGTTATGCCTCGCAATATTACGTCCCGCAGTATTAAATTACGACGATGTTGCGCCCTGTAGTATTGTATGTTGAATTTATCGTAAGGCAATTGACATTAGTCCAAGGAAAAAGATTATTTGGAGATTATAAAGATTATGCTATTTTAAATAAATAATGAGTAAATCCGTGAAGGTGAGAGGGGAAGCAAGTCAAAGAAAATAAGTTTTTCGTCCAAGTTTGACATATTGGGATAAAATACGGGCCGAGCGTCAATACCCGATATTTATGGACTAGTGTCATACAAGGTACTACATGACCATGATAGTAAGGTGTAAAGGTATGTTAAAAACGAGTAGTATTTTAAGTAAGTTGAGATAATTATTAATTATGTGGGTAATTAGTTAATTACCGGATAACGGGACATTACCGAATTAATTGGGGATATATTGGATAAGTATTAAATAGCATGATGTGGCAGCCCCACATTCAAAGTAAATAACTCACGTTACAAATTGAAAGGTAGTATTTAAGTGTCATTTGCATGTTTGATTTAAATGACTTTGCACCATATTCAAAGTAAGGTGACTTAAGTACAAGCTACCAAGACCTTAAATGTCTGATTTGTGGTCTTCATTGGTCATTAGCTTCTTCCTAAATTCCAAACAATCGCAAGAACAGAAGATTACACTCCAACAAGAACGGATATTAATCTGGAAACAAAACAATTCCAACAAGATTTCTTAGCACCGTAGCAATGTGAGATTTTGCGATTCTAAAGGAATACGGTGCAACCTTTTCCAAGAATATCATACGGATTTTTCCCTACTCCAGGTATGTTAAGGCTATCCCTTCTTTCTTTTGGCATGATCTATATGATACAAACGAAACAAGAAAATGCATAGAAGTATTAGGGGTGCCTATGTTCTTGAATTTCCATGTGTCATATTATTCTATCATTTGTTCATGGGTCTCAGTAAAATACGTAAGTTGAAAAAAAAAGTTTACTTCATGATATTACTCAAAGGCATAATGGTCTTATGACATTCCAAGAGATTTTATGGACGTACTTCTCATGCATTGCATTCATGTACATTGACCCATGACCAGATGATGTTATATACGCGTATATATGTATATATATGTGTATGGGATATGAGAAAAGGTTATGACGTTATATACGCACCACCACCTGATCAGCTGGTATACGTTGATGATTTGCCCACAACGGCCGAGATGATATGATGGGATGCTCTCAGAGGCTTGATGATGTTATGAACGCATATACCCATACATGGTATGGCATTTATACGCATATGCACGACATTATGATATTAAATGATTCACAGAGTTATTCAAATATACATGTTGAGTCTTTTACTCCATGTTTCTCTCACGTCTACTAGTTACTGATTTTCATTCCTTACATACTCGGTACATTATTTGTACCGACGTCCCTTTTGCCTGGGGACTCTGTGTTTCATGCCTGTAGGTCTTGATAGACAGGTCGAGAGTCCTCCAAGTAGGCTATCAGCTCAGCGAAAGGTGTTGGTGTGCTCCATTTGCTCCGGAGTTGCTTCTTTGGTCAGTATGGTTAGTACATGCATTGATTGGCATGGCGGGACCATGTCATGACCTTTATGATATTATGTATTCATAGAGGCTTGTAGACAGATTTCATATATACGGATACTTGTATGGCCTTGTCGGCCTATATTTTGAGTATATACAGAATTATAATGGCCTTATAAGCCCGTACTTCATTTGTATAAGTTTGTATTTTCTCATGCTTTACTCCGATTCTTTTACCTATGATAGAATGATATGAAAGATACGTTATGTTGGTACTCGGTTGAGTAAGGTACCGGGTTCCCGTCGTGGCCCATCGGTTTGGGTCGTGACAAAAGTGGTATCAGAGCAGTTTTGTCCGAAGAAGTCTATAAGTCGTGTCTAGTAGAGTCTTGTTTATGGGTGTGTTGTGAACCACACTTTTAAGTAGGAGGCTATAGGGCATTTAGGACTGTCACTCTTTCTTCTTATTCTAAACCGTATGGTAGAGCTCAGTTGTAAGAATTCAAATTCCTAACTTCTATTTTATTCGTAATAAAATGATACCTACATCCAGAAAGATGGTTGGTAAAAGACATGGCTACGGAAGAGTTGAGTCAGAGGAACTCGAATTTGCATCATGCTTATAATAAGTAAATGTGAGGTCTTCAGCAGATCATGTGCGTACTGAAAGGTGTAAGCCTCTTGATAAGGAGTCTTGAGGCAAGAATATCTATCCACCTTAATGGTGAAAGACAATGAGAGATTCAGAAGATAAATACAAGTTTCAACAAGCAAAAGAAGTAAGATGAAGAAGAGTACGAGGCGCCCAGCTGATAAAGGTTAACGGTGTTTATAATTCAGGCAGAGGAATATAAACTTTTTGAGTTATATTCAATAGTAATAAAGGTATGTACAATTGGCCGTACCCATCTCAATTATGCTCTGTGGGGGCTGACAGGTGTAGTTTAAGAAAAGGACGGAACATCAGGATCCGGAAGGGGTTAGAGTAACCCAAAATGGTGAATGGATTGTTTGTGTTAGTTGACATTTCCGAAGGGTATTACAAATGTGCTAATAGATCTTCTTGTGAGACACCCAGATGGTACCCTCTAAAATATTATAATTAGATGTGAATACTAGCATGATCAAAAAAAATTCAGAAGATAGGCACTGAAAACCTGTAAGGGATAAATATTACCTTAGTGTGATTCTCGTCCCTAGTAGAGCAAGGATGTTGAGCAACCCGAAGAGCCGATGGATGAAACAAGGGGAGTAAAAAGCAAAAGAATGCTTTGCTGAAGTTTTTAGAAGAAAGGGATAGGCAGAAATATTAGCAGAGTAATGAGAAGAGAGATAAGGAAGAATTATAAGTAAGATGCGATACATGGATGACAACGGTAGGTCAAAAGGATGACAGAGTCTATAGTCAAGTGGAGGAAAAGACGAGAGGCGACATGCCTTGAGACAACAAAAGAGTATAGGACATAAAGTCATTTCCTTATTTTGAGAAATAAGTTCGTGACTCCAACGCGATTACCAAAAGGAAATGTTAGACCCAGAGTAATAGAAACTAGTATGGATTGGTGAACAAGATAAGCTAAACATGAATTAGGAACTGATTGATTTGATAATAGTTGGCCTCATGAGAATTTCAGATTTTTTTCTAGCAATAATAGAATGGACAACAGAAGAAGATTCATGAGAAATTCAGAGAACGGTCATTCAGGCAGACGCTTCCATAAAGCAAGCAACATGAGTAAAGTTTAACTTAAGGAACTAGGTGTGCCAATTACACTAGGTGTCACCATTATGAGTAAGGAATTTGGTTATCCTTGGTACAAAAGGATTGCCTCAAGGCAAGTAAGGTTCATCGATAATGTGGGAAGACGCCAAAGATGAAGAGGTAAAACATCTACAGGTAGATCGTTGTAGTGTTAAATCTTAGTACTCCCCTAAAGGGGGAATATGGAGTAATGCGTCATTAAGTCAGAATTAAGTAGTTCTAGAAATTATGGAATGGTAAAGGAGGAATGCGATAAAAATGAGAAAGAAATAAGATTGCGCTTATTCAAACCCTACAGATATGCTACGAGTTATGCAAGCACGACATCAAGGAGAGGAAGTAAGGGTTCCTTCTAGGGATGATATTAATAGATAAGGAGACAATGTGAGACGTAAGTCAGGACAAATGAAATAACCCAAGAAAGATTACGCGGCAATATTAATATAAGGATAGGCCAACTAATAGTTAGCAGTTGATTCAGGACGAGCCTAATTATGGCTAGACAAGAGGATACAGACAAATCAACAGATCGCGCAAGATAAACATAGTGAACCCCAACATGGAGAATTCAGCCTTGCAGCAATGTCATTATAATACTTGAGATATATTCAAATAGGAGTCGGGGTAGTTAAAGGTACCATATGAATGTTACAGGAATAAAAGAGAGTGTCACTAGGAAGACAGTCAAAATATCAGTGCAGAAGCAACCCAACAAGCATAAGGGCATGGAGGTAAGCAACTACGGATAATTATAGGCAAAGAAGGACATCAAAAGGTCCGTAATAAGCTCGCATCTTTACAAGAGTCAAGGGTTCTCCCTAAGTAATACAATGAAAGACTAGCTGAGGAAATAAGGAAGAAGGCTTCAACTTAAGCACAACGACCTAAAGAGGAAGTGGTCATGTAACAACAGTCTCACAACAACATTGTAAGCACTCCAAAGGAAAGTTGCACCTACCGTGGCTAATTAATGGGAAGTAAAACTAAGAGTAATATTCGAGATCATATGAGTTGCGCGAAAACTCTGGTATGCGTGGGAACTTAGATAAGCTAAGTATGCACACAACAAGGGGGCAGAAAGACCAGGAAAAGTAATAGCTTATGTTAAAGAAAGCTAAGAAGGAACGAAAGGAATTATTCGATCAATGATCCCGAGCTGGTGACGTTATGAATATACTTAAGAGTTTGGAGTTTTATACCTGTAGCATATATAGCCGTAGAATATTCTGGTATACGTTAAAAGAAAGAATTGAGCCTAGGTCATAGATGAAGGATTGAATTGTTAAAGGATTTTATTATGAATATCCCTCAGCGCCTATGAAAGGCTAAAGTAATAACTAATACCAGGAGTCGCAGATCGAAAGGTAGCTTAAGCCTACATAAAAGCTGATCAGAAAGAAGAGGAAACTAAAGAGTTACATCGACTAAGTAAAACAGGAGTGGCCCAAGAGAATTATAGACCTAGGGATCACTCTTAAATAGCAGAGGTATAAGAGAGATAGTATAGTAGCTATATTTTATAACAGCTCTACGAAGAAGCTAACTGAAGAAGTACCAGCTTTATAAGAAGTCAGTATGAAGCTCTCACCGCATTGTGTGAATTATAATAGAGCTTCAAGTTATGAATGTGAATTATACCTATGTGGAAAGGAGGTGTCACACCTCCTTTTTACCCGCGCCGCAAGGGCGCAGAGGGAGTTTTTCCAATTAAAGGACAATCGAAACGGGATTTGTTTATTTAATTCAGAGTCACCAGTTGGGAGATTTATGGTGTCCCAAGTCACCGATTTAATCCCGAATCGAGGAAAAGAATGACTCTGTTAATAGTCCGCGAACCAGAAATCCGGATAAGGAATTCTGTTAACCTGGGAGAAGGTGTTAGGCATTCCCAAGTTCCATGGTTCTAGCACGGTCGCTCCACTGTCATATTTGGCTTAAATATCTGGTTTTTATATGATTATGAACTTATGTGCAAATTTTAACTTTTAGCCGCTTTTATTATTATTATTATTATTATTATTTATTTATTTATTTAGAATGTGAACATCGTTTAAAACATGTCTTTGGGTTGCGTCACATGAAATGCACCCGCAATCCGGAACACATTTTTATTCAATGTTTTGGGATTTGGATTTGGGTCGCATGAAATGCACACCCGGGTTTAAGAAGGTAAGATTATTAAAATGCGTGCCTAAAACGACTAGCGCGTGGTTATTTTGGAAAAAGCCGTGAATTTCGCTAAGCGACCGATTCCGAGTTCTAAGTAATTAATGCATACATTTGTGAGGGCCCCGCAATCTATACATTTTACTAGGCGAGGCTCATCTCATTTATTTTTTAAATGGACAATCCTAAAATGACTACATTTTTTCTATTAAAATTAGTCTTCTAAAATAAAGAAAGAAAATCCTAATTAATTACGAGCTTAAAAGAATAAGAAAAAATGTAACATACTACTTGCCAGATTAAGACAAATATTAATGGAAAGGAATTTTATTAAAAAAAAACAAAAAACAAAATTCGAAATTGTAAATAAAATATGAAATTCGCCAACTAATATTCAAAAGAAATCAATTATAGCTAGATTAAAAGCTCACATTGTTATAAAAAAAACTATTGGAATTAATTATTCACAACCATTTGAAACTAGATTTAACCATAATTACTAAAGCTTATTAGATAGTTTATTAAACTTAAACGTTGATTCATCTTGATCAAGCTCGCATATAATGGATTAATGTTCTTAACCTTGCTACGTTGAGTCACACATTAAAAGCATCAAGCCTGCCGATTCTACGAAATTATTGGCCTAATATTTGCGGATCTTTGTTATTAACAAGATTCAAAGATAAAAAAAAAAACTCAAATTGCTTTTATTCCAATATTTGCAAATTCAAATCTACATTTTTACTAACCCTCCCCCCCCCCAAAATTAAATGGGTTTCCCATATTGACTATTTACCAATTTTGATTTGAATGTGATCTCAAACTAAAAAAATTAACAAAAAGCCGAAACTAATACTTATGGTGTTCATACCGACACCCATCCAATAGTTCCGCAATTTAACGCTTCACATTATACATAATTCTACCATTCATATAACATGAAACACATAATGAATATCTAACTAAAAATACGAATATTCTATAATTAGAAGCATAAATCTTCTGGCCATTTCATTTCAGCTTCAATGCATATGTCAAAATGATTCAGAGTAGTGTACCTGGTGTTTGAATACAAGGAAAGGAAGAATAGGATCAGCAAAATAGTATGTAACACAGCAACAGCAACAAATAACCAGCAATATCCAACAAACGGAACACCCAGTGACAGATTTGAAAACCGAACAAAATCCAGCAATAACCAGTGAAGTAGTAGCAAATAACCAATTAAACTCGAGAAATAAACCACATGAAAATCCAAAAACACCAATAATAATCAACGGGCAATAACAAAGTGAACTTCTTTTTTTTTAATTGAAAGACCAGTTAATGTTTAACCTTTAATTCTCTCTTAATGTTCAGAAAATTCTTTCTTTTAAACTCTCTTCAAATTCGAATCCCTAAAAATCCTTTAATATTTTCGAATTTTTTCTCTCTATTTTCAGTTCATTCTCCTTAAATTCTGTCCAAGTCTCCTCTATTTATTACCAACTTTCAGCATTTTAAAATTAAATCCCACTATCTTCCACTCATCCCCCTTTTAATCCCACTACCTAATGTTTAACATTAAACAAATACATTATCCCCTCCATTATATCTTGTCTCACATGCCTACCTTAAACAATTATATTATTTCCCCACTACATTATGTCTTGTCCGCCACCATGTACTATTTTAATATTATTTAATCTTAATGGACAGAGCACTCAAAATAAATAATTGTTCAGATTTTCAATTCCAAAAATACCCCTCCGACCTTACTGAAATTACCATTTTACCCCTGAAAATACTGCAATTTACCAATCTACCCCGTCAGCTATAACCAATTCACCTAATCAATTCTAACCAAAATATAGCAGCTATAACCAATTCCTAATCAAATTTTATGAACAAACTCAAACTAAATGATGAACAACAAAGAAACAACTGGAATTATTTTGACTGAACAATATTTTTAAACAACAAATCTACTTTCACATTTCAACAACAATAACAAACAAGTATATTCAAATCATTGAGCTCAAATTCAAATTAAACTTAAACAGAACAACTAAACAGATTCAAATCACTAAACTCAATAATCAATTGATCTTCAAATTAAATCCAACAACATTACAACAAAGATGAATGATTCAAAACGAAGCTATGTTGAACTACTACGGGCAGATTTCAGACTACGATTGACACACAGATGCAAGGGACTAAACTAACTGTATTGGGAATAAATCGTGATTTAACTTAGACAAAACCTGAACGAACAGGGAACCAAACAACGTGATCAACAACAAAGAGCAAACTGGCACCATTTCAACAAATAACAAACTACAACAATACGAATATACAAACCAACTAACGAAAACGAGATAATATGACAATTAATGGAGACAAACGACTATGTAAAACTTCTTATGTGATTCAGCAATTAAACAAACAAACATCACAAATGAAAGGGCCAAGATATCAGTATCACGTGAGTCATAAGACTGGAACGAAGGAAATCGAACAAAACAACTCATATACCCACGACGCAAGAACTGAAAATCAAAAGATGATCAAAGTTAGAATATAACCTCTTAATAGAAACTTCTTTATTTTCAACATCAAAGAAACTCCATTGAAAAGCTCGATTTTTGAATCACGAATGGAACTAACGAACGGGCGATCTCGTCGGATCCGAACTCAAACTAGCGACTGGACATGAACTCGAACGGACGATCCATGACTGGACGATCTCGTCTCTTGCAATGAGGACGATGGGTGAGGGTGATGTGCGATGAAGAAGGTGACGCCGCAGAGCAGCCATGGATGTCGAGGGAGCTGTTGGTCGTCGTTTGGGTCGTGAAGACGAAGCAGTGGGGTGGTGCTAGGGATGGAGCAACGACGAGCTGCTTCACGTCGCTGCTGCTGCGATAGGCGGACATGGCTGGAGCTGCGACTGGAGGAGGAAGATGGTGGAGGGTGTTCCTGGCCGGTCGTTCATGGTGGTCAATGAAGAAGATGAAGCAGAGGGGTCGTTCATGGCTGGTCGTTCATGGTGGTCGACGAAGAAGATGAAGCAGCGGGGTGGTGCTGTGTTGCGACGGGGCTGGTTGGGGCTGCTTCACGTCGTCCATGGCTGGAGCTCGTCGAAGCGGGGCTGTTGGTCGTTCATGTCTTCGACGACGAGGCGGGGTTGTTGGTGGTCGACGAGTGTGGATGGTTGTGGAGTTGTGTGTGTGTGTGCTTGTGTCAAAGAAGATGATGCAAGGGCAGCCATGGATGGGGGCGTGAGGAAGCTTGGAGAAGATGGAGAGAAAGAGAGGGGAGGCGGATGGGTTTAGGGTTAGGAAAAAATGAAATGAAGATAGGAGAGGTTAGTTCATTTGGGGTTATGGGGCGGACCGGGTCGACCCGGGTTGAAATAGACCGGGTCATGGGGAAAACTCTTTGGGATTGTGGTTTAAAATTGAAGAAAAGGGCCAATCCGGCCTTTTTCCATTTTTGTTCTTTTCTATTTATTCAATTTCCTAAATAATAAAGCTAAAAATGCTAAGATTAAATTATAAAACCCAAAATTATCTGGAAATACTAATTAACTCTTAATAATAATTAACACACAATTAAAATAGCGATTAACGATAAAATCACACAATTTGAACATTAAATGCTAAAAATGCAACGTACATTATTTTTTTATGATTTTTTCATTTTGTAAAACAAACTTAATTAAATATCAAATGCAAATGCAACATATTTTTATATTTTTTTTTATTAATTTAACACATTAACATGCACAGGAAAAAATATAAATAATTATCAAAAAATGTCACGAAAATTCAAAAATTGCACACAAAGGAAAATTATTTTATTTTGAATTTTTTTTTATTGGGATTAATTCTCATATAGGGCAAAAATCACGTGCTCACAGCTGCCTCTCTTTGTCTGAAAACACAAAGAGTTTTCGTGCAAAGATAAAGTGAGCGGATACAAGCGATTTTTTGCCCGTTAGAATACTCCGTGTGAAGCATTTTTTGAAAGATTTGACCGAACCTTCGCTTCCGAGGTTTCCTACATATCCTGGGCTAAACAGGAATCAGGTCAATATAGTTCGAGAAGTTTTGGTAGCTGGGACTACCATGGGACTGCAATTTGCTGTTACTGCTGCTGCATGCTGTTACTACTACTTACTGATCTCCTTATTACACCGTGCTTAAAAGAAAAATCAAGAAGCTAGGATAGACTACGGATTACAAGATCCCATCTATCTTTCATTTGTTCTTGATGCCCTGCTTTCTTGTCGGCTTGCGTCTATTCTGGTGCTTCTTTCTTTTGAGAACTGACGGGGATGACACCGGCCTCTTGCTTTCCTGAACACCAGTTTGCATCATTTTGTTCTGTCTGCTTGAGGATGCGGCTTCCTGCATTATGTTGTGGATCTTTTGTTGTAACCTTCTGCCTTTCGTATTTCAAGACCTGAAATGTAAAGACTGAAAAATATTCTCTCGTTATACAGGTGGGCGCCTAATGCTAAGACATGAAAGTATTCACTTGTTATACAGGTGGGCGCCTAATGCTAAAGACATGAAATGTATTCCCTTGTTATACAGGTGGGCGCCTAATTGGTAAAGACATGAAATGTATTCCCTTGTTATACAGGTGGGCGCCTAATTGGTAAAGACATGAAATGTATTCCCTTGTTATACAGGTGGGCGCCTAATTGGTAAAGACATGAAATGTATTCCCTTGTTATACAGGTGGGCGCCTAATTGGTAAAGACATGAAACGTATTCCCTTGTTATACAGGTGGGCACCTAATGTTAAAGACATGAAATGTATTCCCTTGTTATACAGGTGGGCACCTAATTGGTAAAGACATGAAACGTATTCCCTTGTTATACAGGTGGGCGCCTAATAGTAAAGACATGAAATGTATTCCCTTGTTATACAGGTGGGCGCCTAATTGGTAAAGACATGAAATGTATTCCCTTGTTATACAGGTGGGCGCCTAATTGTAAAGACATGAAATGTATTCCTTTGTTATACAGGTGGGTGCCTAATTGGTAAAAACATGAAAAGTATTCCCTTGTTATACAGGTGGGCGCCTAATTGCTAGATAATAACTTGAATTTGTTTCCTCGATTCTCCGAGAAAATTTTCACCTGTGACAAAAAAAATTCTGCCCCAGTTCTGGCGATCTTTCTTATGATGTGTCTTTCGGCCATCATCAACACTTTATTTTCCTGTTCAAATCAAAGAAAATTTAGTTAGTTTTTTAAAATATGGCGAGTGGTCATGTCACTCCTGATGGGGAATGATTGTTCCCTTCCCGTTATTCCTGTTTGGCGTTCCCAAAACTTGTTGGGGATGACGTTATTTGCTGGGGATAACATTCTGCTGGGGATGGTTTTTCCATTTATCCCTTCCCCGTTCTGTGTCTCAAAACTTGTTGGGGGTTATTTTGCTGAAGATGGATTTTCCTTTCTTCCTTTCCCACTCTGTGTTGTCCGACCACCTCGGAACTTGGTCGATAATCGGTCGGAGTTCTGCTGAGGATCCTCTTGGAACTTGGCCCACAATTTCCTAAACATGCTTTTTTTTCCGGTTCTTCGTCGTACTTTCCTTGCCATTTTAGACCAATATTATTCGGCCTTGCAACCAACGTCTTTTGTCTTATTGTCTTGTCTCCAGCCTGTCCTCTTCACATTTTTCGTTGGACCATTTTGGAAACTGGTAGTAAGCTCTGAAAGACCTTTCTCAAAAAAAAATCTGAAAAAAGTCTTTTAAACAAAGAAATGAAAAGATAGAGAAAGAGAAAATCTTTCTGAACAAATGCTGGGGAAAAGAAAAGAAATTAACTTATCTGGGTGGTATAACCGATTCCAACGATCATGTCGTGCATTCCGGATTAATCAACCCAGTCTATTTGTGTCGATCAATCTTTCTGATGTCTTCACTTGCTGGGGATAAATAGGTGCCCACCTCTTCGCAAAATGCGGATCCTTTCCGCTAATCTATCTTGTCACCTCATAGTGCCCTTCGCGGGGTTTTCACTAATAAGACTCTCTCATTTCTCTCAGTTCCCGTCACCTTATGGTGCCAGTGAAGGTTTTCACCGATAAGACTCTCTCATTTTGCTTCTCTCAGCTTACGTCATCTTATGGCGCCTGTGAAGGTTTTCACTGATAAGACTCTCTCATTCTGCTTCTCTCAGCTTACGTCGCCTTATGGTGCCTGTGAAGGTTTTCACCGATAAGACTCTCTCATTTTGCTTCTCTCAGCTGGGATTGGAGTGTTGCCGGTAAGATTCTCTCTGTTGGGAATTCTTATGGCTATCAATTCTTTCAGCTCATGATCCTCATTCAGTCGGGGACCGGCATGTTATTCTCGGCTTTCATTTGCCTGTCTTGGCACCTCTCGGATACTGATCGGGAGGTCTTTTTTGGACATCAATATGGGTTTTATGTGGGCTTAGAAGAAAAGGATATAAAATTCAAAATAACTTTGATGGGTAAAACATTACAACTCTTGGAATCAAACTCTTTTTTTTTCAAAATTTAAAAACATAACTTCTGCCCCAGTTTTCTTGCTTTGGGAATTTTTGATTTTTGTTACATTATGACCGAGCCGTGAGGCGCCTACGTATCCTCTTTGAGGAATCAGGTCGAATGTAGTTCACTTGATTCCTTTGTTTTTCTTGCGACCTTCCCTTTTTTTTGTTATTATTCTCCTTCTTTTCTCTTTTTCATTTTTTCTTTTTCATTAATGATTCCAAGGGAGGGGTATAAAAGAATAAGTAAGGCTCAAAGAGGTAAAGCAAAGGTTAAAAGTATTTGGATAGAATAGAGAATTGCCTCCATCATTTCATTATTCGATAAGCACCAAGTACAAACAAACAAATAAACAACAAAAGAAATTACACATAATATCTCTTGACTGCATCAGAATTGATAGCCATGTCGATGTATCTTCCTTCGACATCTGTCAGACGTAAAGCACCGTTGGATAATACTCTGGTCACAGTATACGGCCCTTGCCAATTCGGGGCAAACTTGCCTTTTGCCTCGATCTGATGTGGCAGGATCCGTTTCAATACTTGCTGCCCTACTTCAAATTTCCTAGGGCGCACCTTCTTATTGTATGCTCTTGCCATTCTCTTCTGATATAACTGGCCATGACATACTACTGCCAATCTTTTTTCATCAATTAAGCTCAACTGCTCCAGTCGGGCTTTGACCCATTCATCATCATCAATCCCGGCCTCAGCGACAATCCGAAGGGATGGAATTTCAACTTCTGCTGGTATCACTACTTCAGTTCCGTATACCAACGAATAAGGAGTTGCACCTACTGATGTACGAACAGTAGTGCGATAACCCAACAATGCAAGCGGTAGCTTTTCATGCCACTGTATGGACCCTTCTACCATCTTCCTCAAAATCTTTTTTATATTTTTGTTGGCTGCCTCAACTGCACCATTCGCCTTGGGATGATACGGGGTGGAATTACGATGTGTAATCTTGAACTGTTGACATACTTCTTTCATCAAACTACTGTTAAGATTAGCACCGTTGTCCGTGATGATCACTTTATGGATCCCAAATCTACAGATGATATGGGAATGGACAAAATCCACCACCGCCTTTTTGGTCACTGACTTGAAAGTCTTGGCCTCCACCCATTTGGTGAAATAATCGATGGTTACCAGAATGAACCTGTGGCCGTTTGAAGCTGCCGACTCAATAGGCCCAATGACATCCATGCCCCATACCACAAATGGCCATGGTGCTGACATTGTGTACAATTCCGTTGGTGAAGAATGAATCAGATCTCCGTGTATTTGACACTTATGGCATTTTCGCACGAAACTGATACAATCATGCTCCATGGTGAGCCAATAATATCCCGCTCGCAGAATCTTCTTTGCCAATACATATCTGCTCATATGGGGCCCACAGACTCCAGCATGTACCTCTGTCATCACTATCGTGGCTTGACCCGCATCTATACATCTCAATAATCCCAGATCTGGGGTTCTTTTGTACAACACTCCTCCACTAAGGAAAAATCCATTTGCCAATCGTCTAATGGCTCTCTTTTGATCTCCGGTTGCCTGCTCCGGATATATCCCCATCCTGAGGTATTCCTTGACATCATAAAACCATGGTTCGCCATCCATTTCTTCCTCTATCATGTTGTAATAAGCATGTTGATCACGAACCTGAATATGCAACGGGTCAACATGGATCTTGTCTAGATGGTGCAACATCGATGCTAAAGTGGCCAAAGCATCGGCAACCTCATTTTGAACTCTCGGGATGTGTCTGAACTCCACTGATCGAAATCGCTTGCTCAGATCGTGCAAACATTGTCGATATGGTATAAGCTTTAAATCCTGTGTTTCCCATTCACCCTGGATCTGATGTACTAGAAGGTCCGAATCTCCCAAGACCAAGACGTACTAGACATCCCTGTCCGCAGCTAAATGTAAGCCCAGAATGCATACCTCATATTCAGCTATGTTGTTGGTACAATAGAAACGTAGCTGAGCTGTACTATGTCCTATTTCAGAAATAAGTACGCTCCTATTCCAACTCCTTTCGCATTCGCATCCCCATCGAAGAAAAGCTTCCACCCTAGTTCCTCAGTCAGTTCTAACTCCTCTATATGCATCACTTCTTCATCTGGAAAATATGTCCTCAAAGGCTCGTATTCTTCATCAATAGGATTCTCAGCCAAGTGATCGGCCAATGTTTGGGCTTTCATGGTCGTCCTCGTCACATAGACAATGTCGAACTCTGTGAGTAATATCTGCCATTTTGCCAATCTTCCTGTGGGCATAGGCTTCTGGAAAATATACTTCAATGGATCCAGGCGTGAAATAAGGTAAGTAGTATATGACGACAGATAATGCTTAAACTTCTATGCTACCCAAGTTAGGGCACAACATGTCTTCTCAAGTTGAGTGTACTTAACCTCATAGACTGTAACTTCTTGTTGAGATAATAGATGGCTTACTCCTTTCTTCCCGTAATGTCGTGTTGCCCCAACACGCAGCCAAACGAATTCTCCAAGACCGTTAGATAAATAATTAACGGTCTCCCTGGCTCAGGTGGAACCAATACAGGTGGATTTGATAAATATCCTTTGATCTGGTCAAATGCCTCCTGGCATTCCGCCGTCCATTCTACCGCGACATCCTTCTTCAAAAGCCGAAAGATGGGTTCACAGGTTGCTGTGAGTTGTGCAATAAATCTGCTGATGTAGTTCAACCTTCCCAACAGACTCATTACTTCTGTCTTGTTCTTCGGCGGCGGCAAATCTTGGATACATTTGATCTTTGACGGGTCCAGCTCAATACCTCGCCGACTGACGATGAATCCCAAAAGCTTCCCAGATGGAACACCAAATGCACATTTGGGCGGGTTGAGCTTAATATCATACCTTCGAAGTCTTTGAAAAAATTTCCTTAAGTCTGCTATGTGATTTTCCTGATGCTTGGATTTTATGATCACATCGTCCACGTACACCTCAATTTCTTTGTGGATCATGTCATGAAACACAGTGGTCATCGCTCTCATGTACGTTGCCCCAGCATTTTTCAAACCAAATGGCATTACCCGGTAGCAATAAGTTCCCCATGGCGTAATGAATGCCGTCTTTTCCGCATCTTCTTCATCCATCAGAATCTGATGATACCCAGCATAGCAATCTACAAAAGATCCAATCTCACGTCCGGCACAATTGTCGATCAAGATATGGGTGTTGGGTAAAGGAAAGTTGTCCTTTGGACTCGCCCTGTTCAGATTGCGGTAATCGACACACACCCTGATCTTCCCATCTTTCTTCGGTACCGGCACCACATTAGCCAACCAATCAGGATATCGAGTGACACGAATAACCTTTGCTTGCAGTTGCTTGGTTACTTCTTCTTTAATCTTCACACTCATATCCGTTTTGAACTTCCTCAATTTCTGCTTGACGGGAGGGCATGCCGGGTCAGTGGGCAATTTATGAACCACTAAATCTGTGCTTAACCCCGGCATGTCATCATATGACCATGTAAAAACATCTTTGAACTCAATAAGTGTTTTGATCAATTCTTCCCTGATATTTGGTGCAATGTGGATGCTTATTTTAGTTTCTCTGATATCGCCGGCATCCCCTAAATCGATGGCTTTTGTGTCATTTAAGTTGGGCTTGGATTTTTCTTCAAACTGGCTTAACTCCCTGTTTATCTCCTCGAAGGCTTCATCCTCATCATATTCCGATTCATTATCATAATCGACCTCTTGTATAGTTAGTTCGAAATCAGATTGATCTTTTAGACTAGGTTGAAGATCCGTTGTGCATGCCATGTCGTTAGAACCAGTATGAAAAGAACTATTCAGAAAAAGAAACGAAGGAAACAAAATTAAAAATAACATATAAAATAAGGAATAAAGAAGAAACTTTTTTGTTTTATTGAATTATGGGATAACAAGGTTTCACACTTTGTTGAGCAGTAATAGAAATAAAAAGGAATCTAGATTACAACCCTAGAATAATCCAGAAAACAAAAAGGAAAATCAGAGCCAACTATCAGGACTCCCTCCGAGTAGGAAGAGGAGTAGTTGTCCAATTGTTGACATTGGCCCTAGGCCCCACAAACTGTATGTCTGCCTTACTGGAACCCTCTCCGGCTTCTATTGTGTTGACATCTGCGAACATTCTTTCTAAGCCCTTATTCAAATCTCCATCTGGCCCAATCAACGGTCCACGAATTTTTGGGACTAACGACCTTGTGACACCTGCTCTAACAAAAGATCTAGAGAGACGTGGAACTGGCTTGGGAAGAACCCAAACTTTCTTCTTCATTTTCCGAGCTCGTTTTACATCTGCTGTAGTTGGTTTGAATCCCAATCCGAAAGTCTCTAAATTCTTGGGCAAAGAGACAGGTTGAATAATTCCTTGGAACTCAGCCCCCAGACATTTTCCTGGCACGAACCCATTACTTAGCATCTCCGAAACTATCATGACGATTGCGGAAGCTATCCTGGGGTGTGGAATGCTTTTACCCTTGGGAATCTTGTTTGCTGACACTGCATCAAAAATCTGGTAAACCCAGGGACCTTTGTCATTGTTGGTTTCTATGAATGGCACAATGGCACCTCCCATGGTGCACGCAGTGTCTTCCCTATGCAGCACGACATCTTGTCTGTCCCATTCAAACTTGACCATTTGATGCAATGTGGATGGCACTGCTTTGGCCGTGTGGATCCACGGTCGTCCCAACAAAAGGTTATAAGATACCGCGGCATCCAATACCTGGAACTCCATAGTAAACTTGACCGGGCCGATGGTCAACTCGAGTATAATATCCCCCACGGTGTCTGTTCCACTTCCGTCAAATCCTTGGACGCAAACGTTGTTCTTGTGGATTCTATCATGGTCAATCTTCAACTGGTTCAGTGTGGATAATGGACAAATATTGGCACTTGAACCGTTATCCACCAACGCCCGAGTAACTGCCGAATCTTCACATTTGACAGTCAAGTAGAGAGCTTTATTGTGTTCCGTGCCCTCCACTGGCAAATCGTCATCAGAGAACGTTACCCTGTTTACCTTAAAAAATTTGTTGGCAATCGTTTCAAGGTGGTTCACTGAAATTTCATTGGGCACATGAGCTTCATTTAGTATCTTCATCAGGGCCCGGTGATGCTCGTCCGAATGGATCAATAGTGATAACAACGAGATCTGGGCCGGTGTTTTCTTCAATTGTTCGACAACGGAGTAATCTTGCACTTTCATCTTTTTCAGAAATTCCTCCGCCTCTTCTTCTGACACGGGTTTCTTTGTTACTGCTGGGTTGGACCTTCTCAACTCCACGGGAGTAAAACACCGTCCCGATCGAGTCAGTCCCTGCGCCTCACAACTATCCCCCTCCACTTGCTTTCCCTTGTACATTACCACTGCCTTTTCATACTTCCAAGGCACATCCTTGCTATCAATAACTGGAAATTAGACTACCGGCTTTATGATGACCGGTTCCTTGTAGACCCCTTTCACAACAACTACGGGTGCAGATGATGCTCCCGTTACTACCAATTTGGCTGGCTCTGGTTTCTTTGTAGCGGTGGATGGATTCTTCCCTAATATCACCACTAGCTTGACATCTTCCCCCTTCAACTGTACCCCTGCTTCCCCACTGGTCGATTTTTCTTTCGGAGTGGCACGGATCATCATCACTGTCTGTGAGGGTTTCTTTGGCTCCCCTCCTTCGTGCACAAGCTCGATCATGTGGGCTTCGTGGTGCGTTGGCAATGGGTTCTGGTTAATGTTGGGTGCCTCCGGTGCCTGTACCTCGATCTTGTTGGTATCAATAAGATCTTGTATCGCATGTTTCAGCCTCCAACATTTCTCGGTATCATGTCCATGAGCTCCCGAACAATATTCACATCTTACCGAGTGATCCATATTTTGGGGTAAGGGATTTGGCAACCTAGGCTCAACAGGATTTAATAAACCCAACTGCCTTAATTTGTAGAACAAGGCAGTATAGGTTTCTCCCAACTCAGTAATGGTTCTTTGCCTCTGCAGTCTTTCATTTCTGGAAGCCGGATTTCCCCTGAAACCCGTCCCTAAAGGGTTCCTGTAGGCTCTTGGTGGTGGATAGGTGTTTATTGGTGGTGGGTAGGTATTATGTCGAGGTGGGTATGTATTGTGGGGAGCTGGCGCGCGCCATTGCGGGCGAGCCGGAGGTTGGGTATATGTCTGGGCTTGATGGACGGAGAAATGTTGTTCTTGTGGTGGGTAGTAGGGTTGTGGAGGGTAATTTGGAATGTGTGGGTAGTTTGGATAATGGGGTCTGGGTTGGAAATGAGGGGAAGGACCTCTAGATCTGGACCAATTGCCTGCCTCTATTGTCGTGACCTCTTCTCTCCTTTTCTTTCCAAGCGCACCTCCCGTGCCGCTCTGAATGGCCTGAGTTGTTGCCTTAATTGCCGAGTAACTCAGGATCTTATTGGACTTAAGTCCCTCTTCTATCATACCTCCCATTTTCACCACTTCGTTGAAGGATTTGCCAACTGACGTCACCAAGTGACCGAAGTAAGTTGGCTCTAGAGTTTATAGAAAGTAATCTACCATTTCTCCCTCTCTCATTGGAGGATCAACTCTGGCTGCCTGTTCTCTCCATCGGAACCCTAATTCCCGGAAGCTCTCCCCGGGTTTCTTCTCAAGCTTTAGCAATGTGAGACGGTCTGGGACTATCTCAAGGTTGTATTGTAAGTGTCCTGCGAAAGCCTATGCCAGATCATCCCAGGTGTACCACCTGCTCGGATCTTGTCTTGTATACCACTCCAGTGCCGACCCGCTCAAACTCTGGCCAAAGTAAGCTATCAGTAGCTCATCTTTGCCCCCCGCTCCCCTCATCTTGCTACAAAAGCCTCGTAGATGTGCCATAGGATCGCCATGCCCTTCGTATAAATCGAACTTGGGCATCTTGAACCATGCTGGTAATTGGACGTCAGGGAAAGGGCATAGATCCTTGTAAGCCACGCTAACCTGGTTTCTTAACCCGTGCATGTTCTTGAAGGACTGCTCCAGGATTTTAAATTTCCGCATCACCTTGTCCTGCTCTGGGCTCTTAGCCGGCTTTTCAATCTCCGCCGGGACCTCAAAGTGGGGATTATAGGTATGTGGCTCGGGTGCTTTGAATGTGAGTTCAGGGGGTAGTATTGTGTATCGTGAGCTTGAAACAACGGCTCACTAGACGATCTGTGCAATGGGGCTGGGGAAGGCACTACAAAGATGGGAATATTTGGTGGAGGAGGATTCTGATTGGGTGGTGGAGCTTGGGGATCATAGGCCTCTCTTCCCTGATAGTAGTGATGGCTTGGGAAACTCATTGAAGGGCCGGGAGAGGGGTATTCTGGCATGTGTCCTGGGGGAAGAATAGAAGTAACAGGTGGTTCAGGCCCCTTTTGGGCTCTAGCTAAGGCTAGCTGCATTTCATTCATTTCCAGCCTCATCTTTTCCATTTTTTCCATGGCCTACTTCAGCATCTGATTTGTCGTCTTTTCCGACTCAACACTGTTGTCTGAGCCAGTCATGCTTTCTGGTATGGGCCCTTTTGATCTTGTTTGATAATGGTACGGTGCCAGTACGTTTTAACAAACTAACTGGTATAGATTGGAAAAACAACAAACTTGTCAGTGTTAGAGTCTTAATAGATATTGTAATTGCACGTTGGGGGATGCAATGTTCTTAGGCAGTTAACCATTTCTAACATGCTTTTGCTCTGACCGCATGCATCATCCCGGCTTATTTTATTTGTGCCTCTTTCGAGTGTTTCAGAGACCTCTCTTTTCTTCTTCTCTCTCTCTTTTTTCTTTTTTTTTTTAATTACGGTCGAATCCTATAGAGATTGCTTACGTATCGTGACCCCGCACGAATCAGACCAGGCGTAGTTCGTGCAAGAAAAATTTTCAATTTTTCATTACTTAAACAAACTATTACAAACTAAAACCCTTTTTGCAGAAAGAAAATAACAAACGCAAACTAAGGTCAAATACAAGTTCCAATACTACAGAAATACTTTGGCGCGAAAAGACAACGGACAGAGAAACCACAGGCTAAAAAAAATAGAGAAATACAGACACGAGCTACGCATACTCTAAAGTTTCAAATATGGGTGCCTGCGGGGCATCGCTCGGCCTTGCCACGGGCCTCGGTTCCAAATCCTTTTGAGTTGCTCTAATTCATTCATGGTCCGCTTCACATAGATTAGCACTGCTGAGACAAAAGTAGTAGGGGTCATGTCCTCACAAGCTCGACATCTTCTGAAAATGGCACGAGCAATGGCTCTAATCCTGTCCCTTGCTTGCTTCTTTTCTATAAGCAGACGTTTTATCTGATTACTGCATGTCTTTAACGCCTAAGAATCCTGCATATGCTGATTCTACAGTTGCTGTACTTCTACTTCCATTTGGGCCAACAGGTCGTAATAGTGTCCGCTTTCCATTTGGAAATCCTCAGCCTGCTTAACTGCTTTACCTCAAGTGTAGCCACTTTTCTCTCCATATTGGCAACAGTTTTCTCGTGGTCCCGTTTCAATTGATTTACGTTTATCTGCTCTCGTAGCCCACTGTGCTTTGAGTTCTGCCCTGATATTTTCAGACCTTTCCAACCTATCCCGATATCCCCTGACTTCATTTTATCAATTGCTCATCTGATCGACTCCTCGGTCGTTTATCAGCGGCCATTCTAGATTTCCAGATTTGGGCCCTAAGTGTTTCATTTTCCCGGGTCAATCTATTCTTTTCACCCTGATCCGTATCAATTTGCGCGCCGTTCTCGAATTTCAGACTTTCAACCTGTTGCTTCAACTTACCAATTTCCGTTCGATAACCTTCTTCTCTTGCCAGCCAATCCCATTGTGCTTGAGATGATTCAATGAAATCTTGGACGTGGGGCCTTTTGGCAGGCCACTGCGGAATCAAGAACCTTTTTCCAAACCAAGCATTGTACTTAGGGTCTACCTCGCCCTTAGCCCGATCTCGCACTATGGTTTTAGGCTCGAGGAACCTATATCGATTCCAGATTTCACGGATTTTTCCTTCAAGAAAGACATATTTTGGGCCTAGTTCAATCACTTGCTTGCTTAGATTTTCATCATTGTGCACAGCTTAAAACCTTCCCAGTTGACGCAAGACCCTGTAAGGGGCATAAGGTTGGATGCTTCGAACTCCCATTAAGAGGATGTAGGGAACTTCAGCTGAAGTATATATAGCTTCTGTATCAGGAAGCCACCCTAGGGTCCACTCGATTTTGTCAGCAGTTAATGATCTCAAAAGCGATAGCCAAGCCTCTGTTCCTTCGGGGAACTCAATGCCTGTTATCTGAGTCCCAAATTCTTCAATACAGCTCAATCCCATCAGTCCGTAATTCATGTACCCAACTCGATGGCAAAGGTGTTCCTGCATCCACAATTGCAGCAACAAGTTGCAACCTTGAAAGAACTTCCCTCCCTTTCGGCATATAGTTAAAGGTCGATAGATTTCAGCTACGATTAAAGGAACTACTGTGTCGTTGACTCGTTTGGTCGCAACATCCAACATCCCAGCAAGGTCGATCTCTATGTGACCGTCTTCCCGAGGGCAAACCACAACTCCCATGAAAGCTACCATAAAAGCTAGAACCCGTCTGGCCTCCCATTTGTCTTTGTTTCCAGCGTGAGTCAAACCAAGTTTGGGCTCTTCAAAGCCTCGAGGGTTACCATAACGCCGATACAAAAACTGAAATGCGCAATACCCGGCTACTAACTTCTCTTCCTGGGCATTCCTGCTGATACTTAACAAGTCCAAGAATTTGTGTGACGTTACCGGCCTTGGTGCCAAAGGATAAGAGTTCTGAAATTTGGGCTGAGACCCGCATAACCCGCCATTTCCTCCAAGGTGGGTGTAAGTTCAAAATCAGAAAACCGGAATATGTTGTGTGCAGGATCCCAAAAAGGTACCAGTGCCTTAATAACATCCACCTTCGGCTCAAACTCCAATAAACCGACGAGGCCACCCAAATTTTTTATCACAGCCTTTCTGCTATCGGCTTCTAAATCATTCCACCACATGTGGAGCTGCAAAGGGATCTCTTTAAGGGCCGTAAAGGGTTTATTTTCGGTCGTGCTCATCCTGCACATTTATTAAGGTGATTTAGACAAAAGGGAAAACCTATATTTGACTCAAACATAAAACAAAACTTCTTTTCCATTTTTTTTTCCAATTTTAAAGAAAAGAAAGACTGGTTTTCCGAGCACGGCCTTTCAGCGCTTCATGAACAAAGATTTTAAGGCTGTGAGGGTTGACTGGTCAGAAAAATTCAAAAAAAACAAAAATGACCGCTTGATGTAAATTTTAGCCTTCCGGCGCCCCTTTTGGGAACATTTGGCTACTCTTAACAAAACAGCGTCACCCGATTATTTTTAAGGCTCTTTTCCCGTTTTTCCCAAAATATCATCCCATCATTTGAAAATACGGCCCTACAGAGCCTCGAGGACGAGGGTTATAAGGTTGTATGGGCTAACTGGTCAAAATTCAAAAGATGACCCAAAGTGACCGTTTATGCAAAAGTCAACCTTTCGGCGTCCCTTTCGGGACAACCTGGCTATTTTTGACAATAACGGTGTCGCCCGACTTATAATAACATTTTTTGACATTTTCAGGTTATCTTTTGCAAAAAGGGGAAGTTGGACCCGATGAGAGTTGCCTACGTATCTCACATCCGGTGAGAATCAAACCGACGTAGTTCGGGCAGATAAACTAACTAATTTTTGAAAACAAACATATTTTTTCCTTTTTCTTTTATAGCAAAAAAAAACTATTTTTCCTTTCCGTTTTTTTTTTTAAAACAAAGCAAACTAAAATAAAGGACTCTTTCCTACACACTTTCTGTTTTTTGGGTAAACAAACAATTTTAAAAATAAACTATATTTTTTTTTTCAAAATTTCGGCAAAGTTCTGACAGTACTTGGACACTGGTTTTTTCTAAATTAATCATCTAACTCTCCACTTGTTATTTTTCTCTTTTTCTCAATTTTTTTTTCCAAAATTTTCTAACATTCCCCTAGATTCAGAAGCCGGTCAACATGAGGGTTCGAAACGAATAAATGCACAGAGCGTAAGTAGGATGCATCAGGATGGTCTTTTCTGTTTTAGGTTGCTATTCCTAGACGGACCCAACCCTTGTGTTGAGTCCCCTAAGTCAAAAATGCACATGATGCAGATAAGCGTTCCTACTAGGGATCCGGCATGAAGTTGAGTTATTCTAGGTCCAGAACCTGGGTGTTTGTTTTAGACCTGGCTTACCCAAGCGGACAGCTCGAGCCGGGGGGGCAGCGTACCGGGGATACAGAAGCTCAACCCGGCTTTGCAACTTATCCGAACCTCGTTCTAAAAATGGGATTGACTCTAAACAGAAAAGAAGTCACACGAAGTGCACCCTTCTTCATGATTTAGAAGACTCAGAGAGGAGATGGGTTTCGGCACAGTTTATATACAGTTCACAAAATATCAAAGCGGTAAAAGCATCATTTTGCATATTAAGCACAGATCATATGAGAATATCAGATAATAAAGTCAAAATACAACAATTTATCAAGCTCGAATTTCTAACCCTGAACCGGTGGTTCTGGGTAAAGCGTCCCCAGCAGAGTCGCCAGAGCTGTCACACCTCCTTTTTACCCGCGCCGCAAGGGCGCAGAGGGAGTTTTTCCAATTAAAGGACAATCGAAACGGAATTTGTTTATTTAATTCAGAGTCGCCACTTGGGAGATTTATAGTGTCCCAAGTCACCGATTTAATCCCGAATCGAGGAAAAGAATGACTCTGTTAACAGACCGCGAACCAAAAATCCGGATAAGTAATTCTGTTAACCTGGGAGAAGGTGTTAGGCATTCCCAAGTTCCGTGGTTCTAGCACGGTCGCTCCACTGTCATATTTGGCTTAAATATCTGGTTTATATACGATTATGAACTTATGTGCAAATTAACTTTTAGCCGCTTTTATTATTATTATTTATTTATTTATTTAGAATGTGAACATCGTTTAAAACATGTCTTTGGATTGCGTCACATGAAATGCACCCGCAATCCGGAACACATTTTTATTTAATATTTTGGGATTTGGATTTGGGTCGCATGAAATGCACACCCGGGTTTAAGAAGGTAAGATTATTAAAATGCGTGCCTAAAATGACTAGCGCGTGGTTATTTTGGAAAAATCCGTGAATTTCGCTAAGCGACCGATTCCGAGTTCTAAGTAATTAATACATACATTTGTGAGGGCCCCGCAATCTATACGTTTTACTAGGCGAGGTTCATCTCATTTATTTTTTAATGGACAATCCTAAAATGACTACATTTTTTCTATTAAAATTAGTCTTCTAAAATAAAGAAAGAAAATCCTAATTAATTACGAGCTTAAAAAAATAAGAAAAAACGTAACATACTACTTGCCAGATTAAGACAAATATTAATGGAAAGGAATTTTATTAAAAAAAAACAAAATTCAAAATTGTAAATAAAATACGAAATTCGCCAACTAATATTCAAAAGAAATCAATTATAGCTAGATTAAAAGCTCACATTGTTATAAAAAAAACTATTGGAATTAATTATTCACAACCATTTGAAACTAGATTTAACCATAATTACTAAAGCTTATTAGATAGTTTATTAAACTTAAACGTTGATTCATCTTACTCAAGCTCGCATCTAATGGATTAATGTTCTTAACCTTGCTATGTTGAGTCACACATTAAAAGCATCAAGCCTGCCTATTCTACGAAATTATTGGCCTAATATTTGCGGATCTTAGTTATTAACAAGATTCAAAGATAAAAAAAACTCAAATTGCTTTTATTCCAATATTTGCAAATCCAAATCTAGATTTTTACTAACCCTTCTCCCCCCAAAATTAAATCGGTTTCCCATATTGACTATTTACCAATTTTGATTTGAATGCGATCTCAAACTAAAAAAATTAACAAAAAGCCGAAACTAATACTTATGGTGTTCATACCGACACCCATCCAATAGTTCCGCAATTTAACGCTTCACATTATACATAATTCTACCATTCATATAACATGAAACACATAATGAATATCTAACTAAAAATACGAATATTCTATAATTAGAAGCATAAATCTTCTGACCATTTCATTTCAGCTTCAATGCATATGTCAAAATGATTCATAGTAGTGTACCTGGTGTTTGAATACAAGGAAAGGAAGAATAGGATCAGCAAAATAGTATGTAACACAGCAACAGCAACAAATAACCAGCAATATCCAACAAACGGAATACCCAGTGACAGATTTGAAAACCGAACAAAATCCAGCAATAACCAGTGAAGTAGTAGCAAATAACCAATTAAACTCGAGAAATAAACCACATGAAAATCCAAAAACACCAATAATAATTAACGGGCAATAACAAAGTGAACTTCTTTTTTTTTAATTGAAAGACCAGTTAATGTTTAACCTTTAATTCTCTCTTAATGTTCAGAAAATTCTTTCTTTTAAACTCTCTTCAAATTCGAATCCCTAAAAATCCTTTAATATTTTCGAATTTTTTCTCTCTCTATTTTCAGCTCATTCTCCTTAAATTCTGTCCAAGTCCCTCTATTTATTACCAACTTTCAGCATTTTAAAATTAAATCCCACTATCTTCCACTCATCCCCCTTTTAATCCCACTACCTAATGTTTTGTCTCTCACTAAAATAAACAAATACATTATCCCCTCCATTATATCTTGTCCCTCATGCCTACCTTAAACAATTATATTATTTCTCCACTACATTATATCTTGTCCCTCACCATGTACTATTTTAATATTATTTAAATATTATTTAATCTTAATGGACAGAGCACTCAAAATAAATAATTGTTCAGATTTTCAATTCCAAAAATACCCCTCCGACCTTACTGAAATTACCATTTTACCCCTGAAAATACTGCAATTTACCAATCTACCCCGTCAGCTATAACCAATTCACCTAATCAATTCTAACCAAAATATAGCAGCTATAACCAATTTCTAATCAAATTTTATGAACAAACTCAAACTAAATGATGAACAACAAAGAAACAACTGGAATTATTTTGACTGAACAATATTTTTAAACAACAAATCTACTTTCAGATTTCAACAACAATAACAAACAAGTATATTTAAATCATTGAGCTCAAATTCAAATTAAACTTAAACAGAACAACTAAATAGATTCAAATCACTAAACTCAATAATCAATTGATCTTCAAATTAAATCCAACAACATTACAACAAAGATGAATGATTCAAAACGAAGCTATGTTGAACTACTACGGGCAGATTTCAGACTACGATTGACACACAGATGCAAGGGACTAAACTAATTGTATTGGGAATAAAATCGTAATTTAACTTAGACAAAACCTGAACGAATAGGGAACCAAACAACGTGATCAACAACAAAGAGCAAACTGGCACCATTTCAACAAATAGCAAACTACAGCAATACGAATATACAAACCAACTAACGGAAACGAGATAATATGACAATTAATGGAGACAAATGACTATGTAAAACTTCTTATGTGATTCAGCAATTAAACAAACAAACATCACAAATGAAAGGGCCAAGATATCAGTATCACGTGAGTCATAAAACTGGAACGAAGGAAATCGAACAAAACAACTCATATACCCACGACGCAAGATCTGAAAATCGAAAGATGAGCAAAGTTAGAATATGACCTCTTAATAGAAACTTCTTTATTTTCAACATAAAAGAAACTCCATTGAAAAGCTCGATTTTTGAATCACGAATGGAACTAACGAACGGGCGATCTCATCGGATCCGAACTCAAACTGGCGACTGGACGTGAACTTGAACGGACAATCCATGACTGGACGATCTCGTCTCTTGCAATGAGGACGATGGGTGAGGGTGATGTGCGATGAAGAAGGCGACGCCGCAGAGCAGCCATGGATGTCGAGGGAGCTGCTGGTCGTCGTTTGGGTCGTGAAGACAAAGCAGTGGGGTGGTGCTAGGGATGGAGCGACGACGAGCTGCTTCACGTCGCTGCTGCTGCGAAAGGCGGACATGGCTGGAGCTGCGACTGGAGGAGGAAGATGGTGGAGGGTGTTCCTGGCCGGTCGTTCATGGTGGTCGACGAAGAAGATGAAGCAGAGGGGTCATTCATGGCTGGTCGTTCATGGTGGTCGACGAAGAAGATGAAGCAGTGGGGTGGTGCTGTGTTGCGACGGGGCTGGTTGGGGTTGCTTCACGTCGTCTATGGCTGGAGCTCGTCGAAGCGGGGTTGTTGGTCGTTCATGGCTTCGACGACGAGGCGAGGTTGTTGGTGGTCGATGAGTGTGGATGGTTGTGGAGCTGTGTGTGTGTGTGTGCTTGTGTCGAAGAAGACGATGCAAGGGCAGCCATGGATGGGGGCGTGAGGAAGCTTGGAGAAGATGGAGAGAAAGAGAGGGGGCGGATGGGTTTAGGGTTAGGAAAAAATAAAATGAAGATAGGAGGGGTTAGTTCATTTGGGGTTATGGGGCGGACCGGGTCGACCCGGGTTGAAATAGACCGGGTCATGGGGAAAACTCTTTGGGCTTGTGGTTTAAAATTGAAGAAAAGGCCCAATCCGGCCTTCTTCCATTTTTGTTCTTTTCTATTTATTCAATTTCCTAAATAATAAAGCTAAAAATGCTAAGATTAAATTATAAAATTCAAAATTATCTGGAAATACTAATTAACTCTTAATAATAATTAACACACAATTAAAATAGTGATTAACGATAAAATCACACAATTTGGACATTAAATGCTAAAAATGCAACGTATATTATTTTTTTATGATTTTTTAATTTTGTAAAACAAACTTAATTAAATATCAAATGCAAATGCGACATATTTTTATATTTTTTTATTAATTTAACACATTAACATGCACAGGCAAAAATACAAATAATTATCAAAAAATGTCACGAAAATTCAAAAATTGGACACAAAGGAAAATTGTTTTATTTTGAATTTTTTTTTTAATTGGGAGTAATTCTCATATAGGGCAAAAATCACGTGCTCACAGGAGGTATTGAAAGAGATAGAAGATGTGATGCAAGATTTTAAGGTAAGTAAGGTAAAAGTGAATAACGTACGAGATACTCGGATTCAGAAGGTTGGGAATGGTCCATACTTCGGATAGAAGGCTAGAAGCACTGGGATTCAGTAACGATAGCGGCGTCGACGGTGGCATATCTTCCAGAGTATGGTTTAAGTACGGAGAGATCTAGTCAAGAGAGCAAAGAAGAGTTGGAGATGATGTGATGTTTCTGTTAGAGACTGTGCGTCCACCAGACTGTATAGAGAACCGGGTTCTCTATGTGTTTCCTTTGAAAGTACTGATGAACCAAACTATATAGGGATCTGGTCCTATATCAGTTTGGTATAGTGCTAAGTTTGTGTGAGTCCACTAAATAGCAGAGTACCTGGTCCTTTATCGGGTTCTACAGTGAATGCTAGTAAATCTGAATGTAAATAAGGTCATGGATTTTTACGTGGAAAAATCCCACACAAGGTGATTAAAAAAGCACGACTTACACCTGTAGGCTTTTAACGTCACTAACTTGCAATCTCCCTATTACAAGCCACTTTACAATAACCCTATTGCAAAGACTTCAACTAACTTGTGATGCTCTCATCACAAGCCACTCTATAACTATCCTAGTTACAAAGAATTTGACTAACTTGTGGTATTTCAACCACAAGCCACTTTGTCACACTACGATTACAAAGGCTTTTGACTAACTTGTGATGTTTCCACCACAAGCCACTTTGTCACACTACAGTCACAAAGGCTTTTGCTTATGACTAACCTAGCCACAATATAAACTCAAAGAGTTTACGGATTTTGGTTTGTTCCTAAGACAATGCTTCTAAGAAAGAAAACTAGGAATTACAATGAAAAACATATAACAAAGACTCAACAACCTAAGGACTTAAGATATCTTCAATCTTGGATCAGGTCCTTGAGGTTGCAGCAGCTTTGTTCTTGAGAGAGGTTCTTGAGCACTTGAGAGAATTTCGTTTTATGTATTTGCAAGTGTTGGAACCTGAAATTTGTGCCTTGCATAAGGTTTATACCACACAAGACATCCTTAGTGATGTCCAATCTCAATGGGAAGTGATTGCTGCACTATCTACTATATTGTTACAGGCAGTCACTTATTGCAATTGCTTTCCAGCTGTAGTTGAATTGTACTTCTGTCAGAGAACCCTAAGGGAACATGTCCCTATTGTGTTCCTCTTTGTACAGTTGTGATTAGTCACTCAGTTGCATTCCAGCTGTATAGTTGACTTGGACTTCTGTCAGAGAAGTACCAAGGGATCGGGTTCTTGATCTGGTTCTTGTGTACACTGTCCAAGATTGTCTTGAGTTGAGTCCACTGAATGGTATTTTGTACAAACTCTAGGTACACCTTGATTACATCACTTGAAGTGACGTGAGCACTTTAGTTGGTCAGAGAATGGGTAGGCGCTGGAAACAGTGCAGTGTGGCAGAATCTTCGTTTCCAGATGTGTCCAATTGACTTTGTACTGCCATAAGGGACCCATAAGAGTATCAGGTCCTTGTTTGGGTTCCTACCTCCTTAAACTACAGCAAGTTCACATTTGGCTGGAATCCGTTAGATGTAGTGTAATCCAAGTGAGTCAGGTTCCCTATCTGGTTCTTGACATTAAGTTTGTTGGATCATCAAAATACAAGGTAAAGATATTGAAAACCTATCAATCCTATCAGTTTCGCTTGAAAATCTATGATGCAAGCAAGTTGAAGGAAGGTGGCGAATAATATAAATAGATATGTGTAGGTCGCAAGTTAAAATATGGTAAAGCGATAAGGTTTTAGGAAGACAGGAGTAAAGATAAGAAAGGGTGAGTGAGAAGGTGACAATAATGCATAAGTCCTCGGATTAAGCCCACAAAAACAAAAGCGCTGATGGTTTTTCTAAGCTATATAAAGCTCAATATATCCTGAATGAACTTAAAGGAGTCTAAGATTAGTAGCATTTAGAAAATATTGATTGTTGCCCTAGTAGCATAATGAGGGTGTAATTGTGATAAATAAAGGATGACGGTTGGACTTTCGCTTGAGTAATGATTTGGAAAAAAAAGGAAAGGAGGAGGAGGATTTCATGAATTGTAAGGGACTAAATACCCCCAAAGAATGAATCATAGTGGGATACTATGAAATACGGTTATGGAAGTATAGTATCGCCCCCATGTGGATCAGTCTAATCACTTCAGATATCCCCCGACGAGACGTAAGCCTTAGTAACAATGTACTACGTAAGAGGTTTCAAGTTATCTGTAGTGGATTGCAGATCAACATTGAGGTGAATCAATAATGGATGGATAAAAGTTATAGAGTATGAGATAAGATTAGGCAAACATTCTTAAGATGAACGGTAATGAAAAAGCAATATTCGCAAATTCGATAAAGTACCAAGCAAAGAACTTCAGTATACCTATATATGCTAGAGGGACATCTTGTCAAGTTCTGTACATATTCCTAAAAGTAAAGCCTAGAGATTGGCTAAAATCTAAAGAGAAGAGTTGCATAGGCGTACATACAAGGAAAACGTCGCACAGGCTGCATGACGGAAGATATCAACAGATTCCGACCACAAGTCGTGGTGTGAAAAAGAGGCCTAAAGGGGGGAATGCCTTGGCCTTTGGATTTATTCAAAGCACAGTTTCCTAAATGGCAAGAAGAGTATTAAGGAATTCACAAGAGCTATGGGTTATGAAAATGATAAGAGCATCAGTCAACATCCGAGGACGAATGTTCCAAAGAGGGGAATGATGTTACGCCCCGCAATATTGCGTCGATATTACCTCCGGCAGTATTAAATTACGATGATGTTGCACCCTGTCGTATTGTACGTTGAATTTATCGTAAGGTAATTGACATTAGTCCAAGGAAAAGATTATTTGGAGATTATAAGAATTATGCTATTTTAAACAAATGATGAGTAAATTCGTGAAGGTGAGAGAGGAAGCAAGTCAAAGAAAATAAATTTTTCATCCAAGTTTGGCATATTGGGATAAAATACGGGTCAAACGTTAATACCTGATATTTATGAACTAGTTCCATACAAGGTACTACATGACCATAATAGAAATGTGTAAAGGTATGTTAAAAGCAAGTAGTATTTTAAGTAAGTTGAGATAATTCTTAATTATGCGGGTAATTGGTTAATTATCGGATAACAATACATCACCTAATTAATTGGGAATATATTGGATAAGTATTAAATAGCATGATGTGGAAGCCCCATATTCAAAGTAAATGACTCACGTTACAAATTTAAAGGTGTCATTTGCATGTTTGATTTAAATGGCTTTGCACCATATTCAAAGTAAGGTGACTTACGTACAAGCTACTAAGACCTTAAATGTTTGATTTGTGTTCTTCATTGGTCATAAGCTTCTTCCTAAATTCCAAACAATCACAAGAATAGAAGATTACACTCCAACAAGAATGGAAGGTTACACTCCAACAAAAACGGATATTAATCTGGAAACAAAAAAAATCCAACAATATTTCTGAGCACCGTAGCAACGTGAGGTTTTGCGATTCTAAAGGAATACGGTGCAGCCTTTTCCAAGAATATCATACGGATTTTTCCCTACTCCAGGTATGTTAAGGTTATCCCTTCTTTCTTTTGGCATGATCTATACGACACAAATGAAACAAAAAAATACACAACTTCCATAAATGACTCTATTCATAGAAGTATTAGAGGTGCCTATGTTCTTGAATTTTCATGTGTCATATTATTCTATCATCTTGATGGGTTTTCAATGTCTTTGTCTTATGTTTTGATGATCTAACAAACTTACTGTCAAGGACCAGATAGGGAACCTGACACACTTGGGCTACATTGCAAGTTAACGGATTCCGGCTAAATGTGAACTGCTATAGCTTCAGGAGATAGAGAACCAAACAAGGACCTGATACCCTTGTGGTTCCCTCATAGCAGTGCGAAGTCAATTGGACACAGCTGGAAGCAATGTGACTGCCTGCACTATTTCTGCTTGCACTGCATTGTCTCCGGTGGCCACTTATTCTTTGACCAACTAAAGTGCTTACATCATTCAAGTGATGTCATCAAGGTATATTAACAAGGAGTTTATATCAAAATATCACTTGAACACTTGAGAGATCATTCAAGCTTCTGCAAAATAGTGAACTTCATTCTCAAGAGCTTGAAGAACAAAGTTAAACGCTACTAAGGATCAGTTCCTTAATCTAGTATTTTGTTATCTTGCTAGTTTGTATGAGTCCACCAAATAGAAGAGTACTTGGTCCTCTACAAGATTCTGCTAATAATGCTAGTAAAACAGTATGTAAATAAGGCCGAAGATTTTTACGTGGAAAAATCTCACACAAAGGGATCAAAAAACTACGACCTACACCTGTAGGCTTTCAACTTCACTAACTTGTAAAGAACCTATTACAAGCCACTTTTCAATGACTCCATTACAAAGGATTTACTCAACTAACTTGTGGTACTCTTACCACAAGCCACTTTGTGACTTCCTAGTTACAAAGGCTTTTACTAACTTGTGATGTCCTCACCACAAGCCATTTTGTAACTCTACAATTACAAAGACTTTTGCTTATGACTAAATCTAGTCACAATATAAACTCAAGGAGTTTACGGATTTACAAGAGGATTCCTAATCAAACGCTTCTAGCTAAGCAGTTTAGGAGATGCAATAAGTACAATCACAAAGTTATAACTCAACTAGGACAACAACAAGCTATCTTTTAGGAACTGGTCCGTAGTTTTGTTCAACTTTGTTCTTCAAGCTTGTGAGGATTGATTTCTCTGTTTTTGGCAAGAAGCTTGAATGAGAAACTGAAACCTTCAAGTGATGTTTTGCATAAACTCATTGTAGGTACACCTTGATCACATCACTTGAAATGATGTGAGCACTTTATTTGGTTAGAGAATGAGTGGGCGTTGGTGGAGACAGTGCAGTGCGGCAGAAACAGTACAGTCAGTCACTTCATTTCCAGTTGTGTCCAATTGACTTGTACTATGATGAGGGAACCACAAGGGTATCAGATCCTTGTTTGGGTTCCTAGCTCCTGAAGCAGAAGTAATTCACCTTTAGCTGGAATTCGTTAAGCTTGCAGTATAGTCCAAGTAGGTCAGGTTCCCTATCTGGTTCTTAATAGTAAGTTTGTTAGATCATCAAAATAAAAGGCAAGAACATTTAAAACCTATCATGTCCTTAGTTGAGTTATAACTTTGTGATTGTTCTTATTGTAACTCCTAAATTGCTTAGCTAGAAGCGTTGATTAGGAACCCTCTTGTAAAAATCATAAACTCTCTGAGTTTGTGTTATGACTAGAGTTAGTCATAAGTTAAAGCCTTTGTAACAAAAGAGTTACAAAGTGGCTTGTGGTAAGAGTATCACAAGTTAGTTGAGTTGAAGTCTTTGTAATGGAGTCATTACAAAGTGGCTTGTAATAGGTGTTTACAAGTTAGTAAAATTAAAAGTCTACAAGTGTAGGTCGAGGTTTTTGTCCCCTTGAGTTGGGATTTTTCCACGTAAAAATCCTGTGGCTCATTTACTTTTTGTTTCATTAGCATTGTCAGTTAAAACCCATAGAGGACCAGGTACTCTACTATTTGGTGGACTCATATAAACTAATAATTGGTATCATAGAGGGTTCCTCCTATCAGGCTAACACCTAGGAAGGATCCTTATGGCTGCTCCACCAAATTTTGAAGAAGGTTAATCTACATGGACAATACTATGGGTGGTAGAAGACAATAATGCACGATTTTATTATGGCTGAGGACTCTGAGTTATGGGATGTCATATGTGATGACCCTTATGTCCCAACAAAGGTACTTGAAGAACTTCCATTCTAATTGCCAAAAATTAGAAAAGAATACATTGACGCAGACAGGAAAGCGGTGGAGAAGAATTTTCGTGCAAAGAAGAATTTGGTCTGTAGAATAAGATCTAATGAATACAATAGAATCTCTGCCTGTGACACTGCTAAGGAGATATGGGAAGCTTTGCAAGCAGCTCATGAGGGAACTATGCAAGTAAAGCAATCTAAGATCGATATGCTCACTACCGAGTATGAACTCTTCAGGATGAAGGATGATGAATCTATTCAAGATATGCACACAAGATTCACTTCCATCATAAATGAGTTGTACTCACTTGGTGAAACCATTCCTAGGAATAAGCTAGTAAGGAAAATCCTTAGTATCCTGCCTAGCTCTTGGGAAAGCAAGGTGAATGCTATTACTAAAGCAAAGGACCTGTAAGAGCTGACCATAGATGAGTTGATTGGAAATCTGAAAACCTATGAGATGAAGAAGAAGATAGATAGTGAAAAAAGAGAACCAAAGAAAGAAAAGAACCTGGTACTCAAAGCTGATAGAAATGATTCAAGTGAGGAGGACAGTGACATGTCTTACTTAACCAAAAGATTTCAGAAGATGGTCAGAAGAAATAGAGGAATGCTAAAAAGGGGCAGCTCTAGCAAACAAAAGAACTATGATCTTTGTCATAAGTGTGGAAAGCCTGGGCACTTTATCAAAGACTGTCCTATCCTGAAGCAAGAATTCTCCAAATACAACCCTGAGAAAGCAGCTAAGAGGAACCCGGTTCCTGACAAGGACTTCAAAAGAAAGATATCTACTGACAATATGGTAAAACATGCTCTTGCATCATGGGGGGACTCCTCTAGTGAGTCTGAAGATGAAACTAATGCTGGTGATAGCTCCATGATGTCAGTTGAAAGCGAGGAAAATGAATATGATTCAACTTTTTTTTTAATGGCCCAATCAGATAATAATGATCTCTTGGTAGTAGTCGCAGACCTGAGGGAAACAATGGAGGGACTAGAAACTGAGTCTAAACATGAAAATACTAGAAAAGTAAAAGAGATAGCAAGTGAGGAACACATTAGGCTTGAAAACGAGTTGAAAGCTGCGAGAACTGGGTTGTGTGTTGAAACTGAGAAAAACAAACACTTCCAGATTGAACTGAGAAGAGTAAAAAATGATCTTGAAAAGTCCCTAAAGTGGACCTGGTCCTCAGAAGCTATCACTGCCATGCACACTAATAATGGTGGAAACAGATAGGGAATAGGGTTCCAAAGGGAGAAAATCACTTACAACCCACATAGCAAATATTTGACTGTACCCGAAAATTGGTTGTATGCCCACTGTGGGAACAATGGATATTTCAAGGAAAATTATCAAGCCAAGGTCCAGTTCATTCAGAAAAACAAAATGGTTGCTGAAAATATAATCACTAAAAGGGGACCAGGTTCCACTTACAAAAAATGCATATTACCTGCATGGACTAAGAGAACTCTTATTCATCCTCTTGTCTACTACAAGGGACCCAAACTTGCTTGGGTTCCTAAAACTAACTCTTGATCTTCTTGTGCAGGGAACAGTGAAAGGAAGCGGTCAACAATGATTCATGGATAGTGAGTGTTCAAAGCACATGACTGGGAACACCATGGACTTTCTTTCACTAAAAGCCCTGCAAGGAGGGAGTGTATCCTTTGGCAATGGGAAAAAGGGGTACATTCTTGAAGTTGGAAAAGTTGGGAAATCACTCACTCATTCTATTGAAAATATGTACTATGTCAATGGTCTTAAGTACAGTCTCTTGAGTGTCTCTCAGATCTGTGATAAAGGAAACAAGGTGGAATTCTTGTCCAAGATATGTACAGTTACTAATCTAGTAACTGGTGAAGTGGTACTTGTGGCCAAGAGATACAAGAACATCTATGTTGCTGATTTCGATTCCTTACAAAGTGGTGATCTAAGTTGTCTGAAGGCTGTTGATGATGATGTTAAACTTTGGCACAGAACATTGGGGCACGCAAGCTTCTCTCTTATGAACAAACTAATTCAAAAGGACCTGGTCCATGGTCTGCCCATGTCAAAGTTCAAGGTACAGAAAGTTTGTGATGCCTGTGCTAGAGGAAAACATGTGAAGTCCTCTTTTAAGCCTAAAAGGGATGTGAGCACCTCAAAGCCACTTGAGCTTCTGCATATGGACCTATGTGGCCGATGAGAGTGCAAAGCAGGGGAAGAAAAAGATACATTTTTGTGATAGGGATGACTACTCCAGATTCACATGGACTTTATTTCTCAGAACTAAAGATGAAACCTTTGAGGTGTTTGTGGACTTTGTGAAGAAAATCCAGGTGAAAATGGAATCTAGAGTCGCATGCATTAGATCAGATCATGGAACAGAAATTGACAATGCCAAATTTGATGAGTTCTGCAATGAAAATGGCATCACTCACAACTTCTCAGCTCCCAGAACCCCCAGCAAAATGGAGTAGTGGAAAGGAAGAATAGAACTCTTGAAGAAATGGCAAGAACAATGCTAATCGACAGTGGAATTACAAAGAACTTCTGGGCTGAAGCGGTCAACACTGCCTGCTACGTGGTGAATAGGTGCATGATCAGATCACTCCTGAACAAAACCCCATATGAGTTGCTGAATGGAAAGAAACCCAAGCTGACTCACCTAAGAACATTTGGGTGCAAATGTTATGTTCTCAATAATGGAAAGCATCAACTTGGTAAATTTGATGCCAAGAGTGATGAAGGAATATTTCTGGGCTACTCTTCTCAAAGCAAAGCATACAAGATATACAACAAGCGAACTCAATGTGTTGAGGAAAGTTTTCATGTTATTTTTGATGAGTCTTATCCATCCTGTGAGAAGAGTGCTGAAGAGGATCAAGATGGAGAACCCTCACTAGTCCCTGGTGAAGTCATTGACATGACAAATGGAAACGCATATATGATAAGCCAAGTAAAAGAGCTGAGTGAGGACAATACTGCCTCTTCTTCACTGGAACCAGGTACCTCAATTACAACCACTGAAGCTGAAGAAAGGGTGGTTGATGCAGTTCAGGGTACTCCACTAGTACCTACGAGAAGAATACAAGAAAACCAGTTAAATGTACCCACGTCCTCTACAAATGAACCTCAAATGTCTAACTGGAAACACAAAAACACTTATCCTCTCGACAACATAATTACCCCTCTAGATTCCGGAGTACAAACCAGGTCAAAAGCCAGAAATTCACTTGCCTTCTCAGCCTTTCTCTCCCAAATAGAACCCAAGAATATCAAGGAAGCCCTAAAAGATGCAAATTGAATTACAGCCATGCAAGATGAGTTACATCAATTTGAAAGGAACAATGTCTGGCACCTAGTACCTAGACCCTCAGATAGAACCATCATAGGAACCAGGTGGGTATTCAGGAACAAGCTTGATGAACATGGAAACACCACACGGAATAGGGCCAAGCTAGTGGTTCAAGGCTACAATCAGGAGGAAGGGATTGATTATGATGAAACGTTTGCTCCGGTCGCTCGCATGGAAGCTATTAGAATTCTAATCGCTTTTGCATCTCATATGAAATTCACCTTGTTCCAAATGGATGTCAAAAGTGCATTTCTGAATGGACTTCTTAAGGAAGAAGTCTATGTGAAGCAACCTCCAGGGTTTGAATGTCATGAACATCCTGAATATGTCTTTAAACTGGACAAAGCATTGTATGGGTTGAAGCAGGCTCCTCGAGCTTGGTATGAAAGGTTGTCAAAGTTCCTCTTAGAAAATGGTTTTAAAAGAAGGAAAATTGACAACACCTTATTCCTAAAGAAACGGGAAAGGAACCTGCTCATTGTTTAGGTCTATGTTAATGATATCATTTTCGGGGCAACAGCTGATTCTCTGTGTGAAAAATTTGCAAAACTCATGGGAAGTAAGTTTGAAATGAGCATGATGGGGGAACTGAACTTCTTCTTGGGACTTCAAGTAAAACAGTCCTCAAAGGGTACATTCATTTGTCATCAAAAATACATTAGGGAGCTCTTGAAGAGGTTTGACATGGAAGCATCAAAGGTGATAGACACTCCCATTGCTACGGCCACTCGACTGGACATGGATAAAACTGGATCCCCTGTGAATCGAACCATGTATAGCGGCATTATTGGGTCTCTTCTCTATCTCACTGCCAGCAGACCTGATATTATCTTCAGTGTAGGGCTATGTGCAAGGTTTCAATCAAATTCCAAGGAATCTCATTTGAAGGCTGCCAAAAAAATTCTGAGATACCTTAAAGGAACGTAGGACCTCGTCCTTTATTATCCCTCAGGTGACAATTTTAATCTCATTGGATATGCTGATACAGACTATATAGGTTATCTTGTGAACAGGAAAAACATTTCCGGAATGGCTCACTTCCTAGATTTATGTCTTATCTCTTGGGGCATAAGGAAGCAAAACTTAATGGCTCTTTCAACAGCTGCAGAATATGTAGCTGCAGCTTCCTACTGTGCTCAACTTCTATGGATTAAGCAGTAACTGGAGGATTTTGGGGTACTTATCGAGAGTGTGCCCCTTCTATGTGATAACACCAGTGCACTCAACATGGGCAAGAATCCAGTTAAACACAAAAGGACCGAGCATATTGATGTGAGGCATCATTTTCTGAGGGACAATGTGGAGAAAGGGTTGATCTACATGAAATTCTGCAGCATAGAAGACCAAATTATAGATATCTTCACCAAAGCATTAAGTAGGGAACATTTTGAAAGAAACAAGGTGAAGCTAGGGCTTTTAAAGCCCAATTGAGAACCTGATTCCTCATCATTTGACTATGAAAATCACCTTCAGGTAAAACTATCTAAAGTGTTTTCTGGCCAAGTCTAACTCACTTCAATACCGTTGCAGGTAAATACGCATGATGAGTATAGAAGCTATAGATGCAGTGCATGGACGATAAAAGAGGATTAATACTTTCAAATAACAGGTCAAGGACATGGTTCTTCACCAAAGGTTAGTAGTTCTGTGTATTCCTTAATACACGTCTTAAAAGGGTACAAAACTCAACTGCCATGTCATCCACCTTTTCAGGCCTTGCTGTTGCGTCTCTTCACTTCAAATCGTTCCATCTCCCTCTGAAATGTTGCACTTCTCCACGCACAACCGCCGTTTCAGAACCGGTCCATATCTCTCTCTTCATAATTATCCATTCTTAATAAAACCCTCCTTCGTTCTCCACAAACGATAAGTCCTCCATTAGAACTTCCCAAAGTACCTTCACTCCATCTTTTCAATGGTTGATGCAAACTCTGACCTCCCTGCCTCAGTCATCCATAATACTGAAAAACCTATGGAGTCCTCCATCCCTACTAAGTCTTCTATAACCATTCTTACTCTCCCCACTAAAATCACACCTCACCCAGATTCCCCGTCTCTCTCCATTTCAGAAACCCCTAAAATTGTTGATCTGTCCTCTCTATCTTTTGAGGTTCCCACTAATCAAAAAACAAGTGGAGACCAAGGTCAAAGCCCTGAGGTCACAAAGGGTTCCGCCATTGTTGCTGCAGTTTCTGTGGTGGCAGTGGTGCCGATTGAGGGAGAAAATGTTGTAACCATCTTTGTGGTATCTACTGACGGTGTCCTACATGAGATAATTTCTCAGAGAAACGAGGTACAGGGTGTGGGGGGAAGAAGGAGCCATAGTAACTGTTGAGGGCGTTGCACTAGCAGAAACTATCGGGCCCTCACATGAGGAACCTGACCCTTCTCTAGAGGACCCAGGTCGGGTTTCTCATTCCCAGGACAGTTCTGCTCCTGTATTTGCTATTGCACCTTTGGACATTCAAGCACCTGAGATGAGGTCTAGTGATGAAGAGGATTTAGACAACCTGGCTCTTGATGCGTTCATAGTCAAGCAAAGGGTGGTGTCCACTCCTGAGTCTTCCACCAAGCGACCTACTACCAGGTTGCAAGCTAAGGTGGCCTACAACTATGCCCTTCAGAAGAGCAGAAAAAGTAGTAAGAAGCAAAGGACGAGGTTGGTGAAAGATAATGTGCCAGTATATGATAAAGTTGTCCCTGTGGTAGAAGTGGAAGAGGAAACACCAGAGGAATCTGGTTGCTTGGTGAGACGGTCCCAGAAAAAGAAGCAGCCTGCTTCTGTAGAGAGAGTTTCAAACCCTATTTCAAAGTTGAAGGATGTTGTGAGTGAGCCCTCAAATTCTGATGAGGATGTGTTAGTCAAATCTAAGGGAAAAGAGAAATCAAGTGGTGGGAAGTCTGGCAAACGAAAGACTGAAACTGTTCAGGAACTTGGTTCAGTGAAAAGGCTGAGGAGTGAAGGCAGTTCTGTTTCAGAACGCCTAAGGCACCAAAAGGTTCTGCTGGGTTGTACGTTTGACCCAGCAATCTTTGAGATGGCTGGTATGCGACAAGTTCTTGAGATGGTAGAGTTTCAATGATGGGGGAATCTATTCCAAGTAGATGCACCTAAGGTGTATGAGGATGAGGTTCAAAGCTTCTTTGCTAGCTTTTTTCCCGTTGAGACTGACTATGTTTGTGCTTTGGTGAATGGAGTAGATATCGTGTTCGATGTAGGTTTGCTTAGGGACATTCTTAAAGTCCCTACAGTTGGTGTGTCTAGTGTGAAGGATGCGTGTCAGTATAATTTCTGGAATGTTGTGGTAAAGGACAATGCGAACCAGAAGGGGGACCAGATTAACAAGAAGGCATTACTCCCTGTTTATCAATTGCTCTTCGAATTGGTAAACAAAGTTCTATTTCTTCATGCTGAGAGGAGGTCCATGACCTCTAAGTCTGACCTGTTTTTGATGGAGCAACTGCATAGCTTTACTCCTGTCAGCCTGCCTGCTATTATGATCGAACACATGCAAAAAGTAGCAACTTTCAAGGATGGTAATCATGGCCTTCCATACGGGTTTCTGCTTATGCAAGTGTTTAAGTTCTTCGAGGTGCCGCTGGGGCAAGGCAAGGTAGGAACTAAGAAGCAAACTTTCTCACAGACAACGTTGGAAGAATGCGGGTGCATAGAAAAGAATGGGGGGTAGGCAGTACATCAACCGTCTCACAGCTCATTAATGCTCAAAATAGTGCAACTAAGGAGATCCGTCGGTTGAAGTCTAGGAATGTTATCCTAGAAGGTCAGCAAGCCCAAGGGGTTCTGACGTCAAATGATGAAGTAGCTCGTTTGACTAAAGAGAATGTTGATTTCAGGGCGCAAGTGGAGAACCTGAAAGTAGAACTGCTCAATGAGCAAAAGTCGGCCAATTCCCGAATAGATCTAGTTCTCGAAACTCTTGTTGCGGCCTCCAAGCCCTCTACTCCTAGTGCCCCCTAAGTACCCCTTCAGTGACCAGTTTCTAGAATGTTCTTTTAAGTTTTTTTGTGGCAGATGTTTCGTTTCTTTATGATGTGGTTGGGATGTAACAGTACTACTCCCGTCTTTAACAGTTCAATTTTGCCTTTTTTTAAGCAAAGGCATATATTTTTATCTATATAAAATTTATCCTCTTTTATTGTCTCATTGCTAGTATTTTATTATTCTCTTCTCTATCATGTCGTGTGCACATATATGGAATAAGTTAGCTCGGCTAGACTTCTTTATGTTGTTTAACTGCTTGTGTCTTTCTAATGATGCCAAAAGAAGGAATAAAATAATGATGACAAATTAATTTGAATCAAGGATCTGATTAAGGGGGAAGGCATAAAGTCGAGGGAACTTGTGAGATCGTGTTACTTTATTTAGTTCTCCTTGCTCTAAATACATGTTATCAATGTCTAAGTTTGTCATCATGAAAAAGGGGGAAATTGATGGGTTTTCAATGTCTTTGCCTTATGTTTTGATGATCTAACAAACTTACTGTCAAGGACCAGATAGGGAACCTGACACACTTGGGCTACATTGCAAGTTAACGGATTCCAGCTAAATGTGAACTGCTATAGCTTCAGGAGATAGAGAACCAAACAAGGACTTGATACCCTTGTGGTTCCCTCATAGCAGTACGAAGTCAATTGGACACATCTGGAAGCGATGTGACTGTCTGCACTATTTCTGCCTGCATTGCACTGTCTCTAGTGGCCAGTTATTCTTTGACCAACTAAAGTTCTAACATCATTCAAGTGATGTCATCAAGGTAACAAGGAGTTTATATCAAAACATCATTTGAACACTTGAGAGATCATTCAAGCTTCTGCAAAATAGTGAACTTCATTCTCAAGAGCTTTAAGAACAAAGTTAAATGCTACTACGGACCAGTTCCTAAATCTAGTATTTTGTTGTCCTTAGTTGAGTTGTAATTTTGTGATTGTTCTTATTGTAACTCCTAAATTGCTTAGCTAGAAGCGTTGATTAGGAACCCTCTTGTAAAAACCATAAACTCTCTGAGTTTGTGTTGTGACTAGAGTTAGTCATAAGTTAAAGCCTTTGTTACTAAGAGTTACAAAGTGGCTTATGGTAAGAGTATCACAAGTTAGTTGAGTTGGAGTCTTTGTAATGGAGTCATTACAAAGTGGCTTGTAATAGGTGTTTACAAGTTAGTGAAGTTGAAAGCCTACAAGTGTATGTCGTAGTTTTAGTTCCCTTGATTTGGGATTTTTTCACGTAAAAATCCCGTGTCTCATTTACTTTCTGTTTCATTAGTATTCTCAGTTAAAACACATAGAGAACCAGGTACTCTACCGTTTGGTGGACTCATATAAACTAACACATATGTTCATGGGTCTCAGAAAAATACTTAAATTAAAAAAGAGTTTACTTCAATGATATTACTCAAAGGCATAATGGTCTTATGACATTCCAAGAGATTTTATGGATGTACTTCTCATGCATTGCATTCATATACATTGACCCATGACCAGATGGCGTTATATACGCGTATATATGTATATGGGATATGGGAAAAGGTTATGACGTTATATACGCACCACCACATGATCAGCTGGTATACGTTGATGATTTGCCCACAGTGGCCGAGATGATATGATGGGATACCCTCAGAGGCTTAATGATGTTATGAACGCATATACCCATGCATAGTATGACATTTATATACATATGCACGACATTATAATATTAAATGATTCACAGAGTTATTCAGATATACATGTTGAATCTTTTACTCCATTTTTCTCCCACGTCTACTAGTTACTGATTTTCATTCCTTACATACTCGGTACATTGTTTGTACTGACATCCCTTTTGCCTGGAGATGTTGCATTTCATGCCCGCAGGTCCTGATAGACAGGTCGAGAGTCCTCCAAGTAGGCTATCAGCTCAGCGGTTGATGATTTTATACGTTGCCTGAAACTTATATATATGTTGTATTTCTTCATGCTTTACTTCGGTTCTTTTACCTATGATAGAATGATATGAAAGATACGTTATGTTGGTACTTGGTTGAGTAAGGTACCAAGTGTCCGTCGCGGCCCATCTATTTGGATCGTGACACTACTACCGGAAAACAAAAAGGGGAAGATGGCAAATAAGGCAGGTGAGAATGTACCAAAGGATCTCACCAGAGCATTAATTGGAAGTTTGACTTCAACTTATCACCTCGCAATAAATCTGTTAAAGTGATGCTGCTATGCTTATTTGCCCAACAAAAAGTAGAAAATTGTTCACCATATTTGTTCTATATATAACACATTCCTCAGTTTAACCAAATTCACTAACTGAATTATTGAGTGAAATATCTCCAGGATGTCCGATTTGGCATCAAATATTGTTTCATTATCTTAAATAGTACAAGTGTACTACTAAATAAGCTTCAATATCTGCAAGTACCCATTTTGCCATCAGTATTAATATCCATCTGAGAAGCATTTAAATTTACTAGTTTTGATTCAATTTTCAACTTTCATAAAAAAATTATATTTGAGTGAACTTCATGTCCAAATACAACGATTTACTTTCATGAAAGTCTTTTTGAACTCTTAACTTTAGATGTTCTCTATTTCTTTTTTCAATTTAAATCAAATATTTGGATCTGGTGGGCGGGGGTTGTATTGTTGATTTAATCAAGGATTAGTTTAAAGAAGTTGTCTAGATTTATTTTACTACTATTCAATAAAATATATTAGTCAAAATCATTCGTTATGCTTGGCACGACCTGGAATCAAAATGGAGTACTCAGAAAAGAGTAGATCCTTCTGTAAAGCAAAGTCAGTTTTATTTGCGGATTCAACAGATCACAATAACTTTATTCTCAACAATAGCAATAAAACTTTGTATTTGTACAAGAAATATATATTCCAAATCTAATAAAGTATTTTGTCTAAAATCCCGAACCCATAAATCATAATCCGAACCCATTGGCCAGTCCTTAATTTCACAGACAAAGTTAAAACAAAAAGTGAAAAGCAAAAGGGAGAATTTTCTTTTTGTGTGCGCGCGCAAGACCACCAGAATCGTTCACAAACTAAGACCAATGCTTTTTTATCTTCGCTGGACTAATAGCATGTTTGGTCTAAGCTTCTCGCAGGCCAAAATCACTTTTTTATTAAAAAAAATACTTTTTTTTCAAGAAGTGTTTAGGCCAAACTTTTATAAGAGAAGCACAAGCAGTTTTGGATAAGAAAAAAAAATAGCTTCTCTCCAAAAATACTTTTCTGAAAAGCACTTTTAAAAAAAATACTTAAAAATACTTTTTAAAAGCTATACCAAATGTTAATTGCTGCTAATAAGTACTTTTTAAATCAATTAGTCGAACACAAATTATTTCTCACCAAAAATACTTTTTGACAAAAGATTCTTCTCAAAATAAACTAATATAAGAAGGTTGGCCAAAGAGGCTATAAAACATGGTAAAATCTGAATCAGAAACATACTTGCAGTAAATGGTACAATGCTTCATCAGATACGTATGGTATACTTTTTGTTCCAGTAAATGAATGGCCATGTTTGGGTTTAAGCAGTTCCAAAACTAAAAGCAGAGTACGTACTAGGAGTAATTAATTTCAGTATGAAGCCCAGAGACTATACCTTTTACTATAAGTTAGAGGAATCAAAATGGTACAGACATAAAGACAAGAAATGGGCAACACTCTTCTGACTGTACATCGACTTAACTTTCTGAATCCTACGATTGGTCAATGTCAATCAGACATGAGAAGAACAACTTTGGAAGTTCTTTGAACATCATCATTGTACCATTTTCAACAAACGAGTCCGGAATCAAGGTTCTTTTGGACTCAAAATATATAAATAGGTAGGGGGAAAAAATGACATTTTTATATATAGTGCCAAAATACTTGGCACTATACATTAACTTTAACTGTGCCGTTAATGTATAGCGCCAAGTATTTTAGCACTATACTGAAAAAGCTGACATGCCCAGGTATAGCGCCAAAATACTTGGCGTTATATATAAAAAACTGACACGCCCAGTATTTTGGCTCTATACTCCTTTTTCTGGCCCCACCAATAATTCTTGACTTCAATAATTCAAAAGTGTATAGTGCCCACTTTTTGGGCGCTTTATAAAAAAAAAACGGCTAGCCATTTCCTATATAAAGAGGCTAGGATTGTATAGAAATTCATTCAAAAAAATTTTAACTCTTGTTGAAATGTTTATTGTTGTTAAATTCTCCAGCATTTTTTCATTATGTCTGAAGAGCGTAGAATAAGAGTTTCATTATATTTGGGGGGGTGAGGTTGTGATGGAGAATAACTCCGTGGGCTAGAGTTTACCTGCTCGGTGTCATGTTAAATTGCCACTTACAATGGAGTACGATAAATTGATATCGTTGTTATGCAAAAAAAATGAGTGTGAGGAAACGTTCAGTGATGCTTAAAGTAACCGGAAGAAATCCGCATTCCGTCACTCCGCAAGGAGTTGCTTTTTACTCGGAGTTTAACATAGACGATGATGAAACTGTGAGTGATTTTCTGAGGACTCCGGACGAATGCCGGGAATTTCTTGTAATCACAATGTTAGAGATGTACGTGAAGGTCGAAGACGTTCCAAAAAATGAGGTTGTGCGTAGTAGAGATAACCCCCAGTCATCGGGTGGTTATTCTGGAGCAGTTTTTGCCGGACAGGTTCCAGATGAAAGAGTTTTCCTTGATTTAAACTTATCACTGCCGGCGAATGAGCAGCGAGAAAATAATTTATACCCTGCTTTCCATAATTCACAAGACGAGTGGTACACTTCAATTTTCATTTGTGTTAATTATATATATTTTGGCGTATTGAATTTGTATTAACGCTCATATATTTAATAGGGGGTACCGGCCGGATATGAATTTTACAAGTGGCCCATCCGGTAGTCATCACCTAATTGAAAACGTCCATCATGGAATTTCATCACATTACGACTTGTAAGTGAAGTGATATAGCCATATGGAAAGCATTTATTAATTCAGTAGCTTATATTTTTGTTGGTTGTGCAGTGAAAACGAGCAAGTTGAACCACCCGTACTCACTCAATTGACCGAAAATGATGTATTATATCGGGATCTGGCAGATGCACAAAGTGAGGAATAGAACAGTGATTACGATAACAATGTCGATGAATCCAGAGATGAGACACCCTTTCCTCGTGAGGATGGTGATGAGCAGGATGAGGAGGAAGGACCTGATTTGAAGAGAGACCCCCCTAGACGAAGAGTGTACGGGTCTGAAGTGTCGTTTCATTCAAGGGAGATTCCTTACATTGATAACTTGCCAACTGTGCCAGATGTGGAAGCTCTCACAAGGGATTTTGATGAAATTCGGACAGCAATGTGGGATGAGTCTAGACCAACGGCGCTTGCAAAGGGGATGTTTTTTCCTGATAAAGCGTGCTTAAGCAGCGCTTGTAAAATGCACAACGTAAAAGAGTGTCGTGAGATACAGGTATGGGAGTCAAGTCCGATGGTATACAAGGTTGTTTGCCGCAGGTGGTTTTGGCCATGTAATTGGATGTTGCGTGCGACCAAGAAGAAGACAGGTATGTGGAAAGTGGGTAAATACATTCTCACCCACACATGCGAAATGGACACATTCAACGGGAATCACTTCAACTTGGATATTGCCTTGATTTCTCTTGTACTTATTCCGCACCTCGAAGCGTCCATAAGGTATAAAATCAAATAGTGCATTACAGCAGTCCACCAGGAACATGGTCATACAATTACTAAAAGAAAGTCATATCTCGGGCGCAAAAGAGCGTTTGAAATAGTCTATGGTAACTGGGATAAGTCATTTGCAGATCTGCTTAGGTACATGCCCCGGGACAGTTGTTGAATGGAAGCTTGAGCGGATTCCAGGTAAACCAGAATATATATTCAATTACGTGTTCTGGGCGTTTAAGCCAGCAATTGATGGTTTTCGCATTAACGACCTGTAATATCCATAGACGGAACTCATGTCTCGTAACAGACCCCCTCCCCCCAAATAGAAGGAGCAACAACAGCCCCGTATATCGCTGTAAATCCACCTCCGCTGACTCGTCGGTGATAGTATGGTGGATCTGCACCAGGTGGTCTCTAATGGGGACCAACTGCATACGACTGGACCCAGATGCTACCTCCTCGTCCTCCGGCATGAAACCCGTGAGCATGTGCAGCATATCCCAATATGTCTGCCGCGAATAATATCTCATGGTCGCAGGCAGTAAAACTGGCAAGCCATCAGCGGACAGGCCATATAAACTCTCAGTGTTCTGGAGTGTGATGGTGGCCTCGCCGATGGGCAGATGGAAAGTATGCGTCTCCGGTCGCCACCGCTCAATCAAGGCCGTGATCAAAGCATAGTCGAGCTGTATCCGGCCAATCCTAATAATCCTATATAATCCCATCTCCTCCAGGTAATGGACCACGCGGGGATGTAGAACGCGGGGAGGACTCAAAAACTCCCACAATAGATCCACTCTCTTGGCCCGAAAAGTCTGTGTAAGCAACTGTCCGTCCCATATATACTCGAATCTATGCTGGGGTTGTAGGGCTAATAGATCCAACGTTCGAGGGTCGGGATGTATAGTCGCGTCCATGTCGTCAACTGTAAATTCATATTTTTTAATAACTTAATTGTACAAATTATATATATATATACCTATGAGTTCCGGGCTCGATATTTTGAGGCCAAATGGCACCAAACTATCATTAATAATTATGTATTTTTTTATAATTTAAATTCATATTTTTTAATAACTTAATTGTACAAATTACTAATTATGTGTGTTGATACAATTATTAACTTAATTGTACAAAGTTTGCATTTTCAACTACCAGTATAAGATACTTAAACAAAAGGAATTCTAAGCTAAAATACTACACATTACTACGCTACAAGGCTCTAAATTTTACTACGCTATAAGGGTCTACGTTTTACTACGCTAAAAAGGTCTGGATTTTACTACGCTAAAAAATAATCTAAACTAACCATAAACAACAAATAAATTTAATTGCAAATAAAACATAAAACGGCATGAAAACACATATATATATAAATCAGGATAGTAACAGACAAATTTATTTGATAAATTTATATTTTTTTATAAAACACTAATATTAAATCCGGATAAATTTAACATGCTAGTTTCGAAAAAAAAACACAAACCGAAATAGAACACATACAAATCAAATAATATGCATTATTATAAAAGTTTCAACTTAAAATAAACCGAAATACCTCGATTTAGAATTTTCGGAAAGCAAATAGATTGAAATTTTGACTCCGGAAGTGTGAATCAACAATAATACGAAGCTCTATTCGAATGTGGGACCTACGTTCTTCACCTTTTATGTGACGGGGGGACCCAATTTTTTTTTTTTTAAATAGTGGGGCAGCGGGTATGGGAGAGGGGGACCAAGAAGAAGAAGGAGTAAAATATTGAGGAAGAAGAACCAGAACGACGATGAAGAAGACGGTACGATTTTTAAAAAGGGGTATAGCGCCGAGTATTTTGGCACTATACCTGGGTATGTCAGCTTTTTCAGTATAGTGCCAAAATATTTGGCGCTATACATTAACGACACAGTTAACGTTAATGTATAGCGCCAAGTATTTTGGCACTATATATAAAAATGTCATCTTTTTTTTTTCCACCTATTTATGTATTTTGAGTCCAAAAGAACCACAATTGAGTTCCGGACTCTTCAACAAACCCCTTAGATATGGAGTATTTTTTTTCTGTTCCTGGAATTTTCTATTTTCCTAGGATGCCCCTTCATCCCAAACTTGTGCATAGTAGATCAAGAAAGCTTCACAATTAATAGGAGTACTATATATCTATGACTATGATTGACTTACACGTAAGATGAGATAGGGAATTTAATCCACTCCATCATTCTTCAGCCAAGCAAATATCTTTGCTTCTGTCTTAAGTAAGATAAAAGCAAATTAATGCTTGCCAACCACCCATCAACAACAAATAAAATTGCGATACCATCGAGGACTGTGATAGAATGATTGAGATCCATCTATCTTTCACCAAATAATGTCTCAGATTGGACTATTGGAGTCATAGAAAATTTCTTGGCATGGAGCGTTTTAGCACCTTATCAAGCTTACTCGGTACAAATCTGAATTAGCGGCCATAAAATTTCGAATAGTTAAAAAAAAAAAAAAAAAAAAAAAAAAAAGTGGCGGCTTCCAAAAGTCATTAAAGGAGGAGATGGTGGTTCAAATCACATCAAAATGTTGGTTTACCGTCTCACTTCTACGTTTGTACTCTCCCTGCTAGTAAATGTTGGAGAATGTTAATTTTGTCCGTTGCGGTTGCATAAATAATTGTAATATATTTTCGTTAAGAGTGGGGAAAGGAATAGATAACCTTCCTAACTCGAGCCCTCACGAGTTTGGCATTCGAACTACACGTTCCTTAGTTTAGATATTCCACGTTACACTAGTCATTTTCAGTTTTGTGAATAATTATACCATTACTGTAACCTACAACAGAATACAGAACTAAGAGGAGAGAATGATTCTGGATCAGCTCATATAAAGCCCGGTTTTACCAGAAAGAATAATCATCTTGAGTAGGGGTGACAAACGGGCGGGTCGGATATGGAACAAATCGAAAACAAGTAATATAAAAACGGATAAATTACCCGACCTGACTCACATTCAATACAGATAAAAAATGAATTAACTGACAAATAATATGGGTAACTATACTATCCATGGCTTCTTGAATATGATCACTTTTTATGAGAATTCCTAGTCTTCCCAACTTGAAGAACCCTCAATTTGAGGCTTCACAAATGTAAAAATTAAACCCATTAATAATCCAATGGTTATCCATTTTCTAAGTGAATAATATAGTTCTTATCCATATTTGACCCGTTTTTAAACAGTTCATTATCCAACCCATATTTTAATAGATAATATAAGTAGATAACCATTTTCTTTTATCCATTTTACCACCACTAATCTTGAGGTTGCTCCTATCACAACTTTAATGTCTACTGTACAGTCGCAAAAGCAAGAATCTAGTTTTAAAATTCTACAAGCAAGTACGATAATAAAGGAGGTCCATGTATGCATGTAAGACAAAACTGGTAAATATGCCACTCAATAGAGGGTCCCTAAGACCATGAAGTTAATATCTTAACGGGAAAAAAAGGGAAAAATTAACTTTAAATTGTCTCCCAGATTCCGCCAATGTACACGTAAAGAATGACCCATCCCCAAAGATACTCACTCTTTCCTCAAAAACAGCCTATTAGAAGCCGTCCGGATACACGTATAATGAAGGGAAGAAACACATGCCTAAAGCTATACCGCCGTAGAATCATTAATATTCGTCTCAACTACAAAACTTGTGGATCTCTACCGACTGCCGGAGACCAAAACAGGCACGAAAGGAGGAAGAATATAAAGAAAGGGACGACACTCAATACCATGAGCAACATCATCTGTTTAAACTACAGGTCCTCATAGATGTATACCTTTACCAGCTGATTTTTGCCATGCACACCTCATTCCAGTAGAGGGAATTTATCTATTCGTTCTTCTCTAGAACTCGAGTCACAAGACCAAGAGCAACAGTTCTTCCTGATGCCCTGAGGGACACCCTTCCAAGAGCCTTACATTTAGAATGCTCTTCAACACAAATCATTCCTTGCAAGACCACCTAAACCATGACAAACAAACTAAAGTTAAGATCTCTTTTAAATAGTAGGCGTTATCCAACCTCTAACCTAGACACAAAGGCAGTTGCCTAGCACCTTTCGTGCACCCACTCCCACCCAAGATTATTTTCTTCTAAAAATGATAACATAAGCACATGAATAGACATAATAGTTGCTTTTGAGAGAAACCTCGATTATAGCATTCTGCTTTGCTAGAAGACATCGAGGTGATTTCTTGGTCTCCTTTCCAGTCTTTGGATCAAGCAATGACAAAATCCTCACAACTCTTGCAGCCTCCTTAGCATGATGTACATGAAACTCCAACTGCACATTTTCAAATATCCAGGCTCTAGAGTTATTAACAATATGCCATGAAACTCTGCAAATTTGAGGGTAAAATGATCTTATTAACAAGAGCTGCTACCTGAGAGCCAATCAAAATTGGAACGGCAATATCCAGGATAAGAATCTTCAGTTCCAAATGATTTGTAACAGCAACAGGATATTCAGGGTGGCACAGCACATCCCCTGCCATTACACGATTTGCGTCTATACCTGGTAGATTAACAGTGACATTGTCTCCAGCTTTTGTACTGTTACAAACCTGAGAATTATGTTCCAAAGAACGCACTGTTGCCACTTCTCTTGATGGCATAACTAGAACCTGATCCATGTTAACAGTTTAGCATTTGAAGAATGACTATTATCCTTCCGAAGAAATCAAAACAAGTTTGGCAAATAGAAGATTGCACCACAGAAAAACACCGATAGCGAATTTCTTAATGACCATTAAACAGTTGCTGCCCAATAGAAATTGCACCGTAACATTATTATGATTGAAATACCAACAATTACCTAACAGCATGTCCTAACAATACCCTAACAACTTGAAAGCATAAGTATTTGTTACTTATCTTAGTCCCCTTTAACTCATATTACTCTGTCAACTTGAGCCCTAACATTCTAATTCACTGGTGTTTTACATTATAGGGAGAAAAGAAGTGTCTTTGTGTTTCACTGTTATACCCATCTTATTTTGTCACCATGCAGATGTCCCTTCCAAAGCAAGTGAGCAAGAGGAATCCACATGTAAAGCCTAGCTCAAACAACCACCACCTTGAACTCCCATCCCCCTCTTCCAACTAGCGATGGCAAACTGGTGGGTCGGGTCGGATATGAGCGGGTCAAAACGGGTAATTTAAAAAAACGGATAAATTATCCGATCCGACCCGCATTTGAGACGGATAAAAACGGGTTTATCCGGCGGATAATATGGATATCCATATTATCCATGGCTTCTTAAATATGATCACTTATGAGAGAATTCCTGGTCTTCCAAACTTGAGGAACTCCAATTTGAAGCTTTACAAATGTAAAAGTTAAACACATTAGTTATCCACTGGTTATCCATTTGGTTAACCATTTTTTAAGTGGATAATATGGTTCTTTATCCATATTCGACCCGTTTTTAAATGGTTCATTATCCAGCCCATTTTTTTATGGATAATTGTTTTCTTTTAACCATTTTGCCATCTCTACTTCCAACACACCCCAAGTAAAATTCAAGATACTCTAGAATAAAAAGTGAGAAAAGAGCGTTACACAGAGAAAAATGCAAGGTAGAAGCACCTTGACAGTAAACTAGGATACAAGTTTACAGGCCTAGTGCCTCCCTCAGAACTTCCTTCTGAGAGCAGTGCTTGGGTCAGGTTAATCTGGGTGATATTCAGAATGATGACATAATCTACAGGCACCAATACGATTCCCTATTCAGATATGACTCTAGCATCCCAAGTCTCCTAAAAGCATGTATACAATAAAGGAGAAGGATCTCTCTTGCATTAGTGGTCATTGAGTACCTTATCTCCAACTTGAAGAGCTCCTGTCTCCAACTTCCCGCATACTGACACCTGTCCTTGTGACGGTGATTTAACAAGATCACATATCGGCATTACTAGAGGCTTTGAGTAATCTCTTTGGGGAGGTTGGAGAGAGTCTATTGCATCCAAAAGGCAAGAACCTTGAAACCTGAAATTAACCTTCATTATCAGCTACACAAGACAATGGGGGCTTTGCGAGCTATTTGTCTTATGACACTAAATCACCACAGAAATTTTGAATCAATATGACAATCACCAGTTTATCTATTAGCTTGCAAATTTTGGTTGCCGATATTTGAGAAGACTTTGATTGTATTAAATTCCAGTTCCATACAGTTTAACTAGTATCTTTGTTATATACCCTACCGTTTCCATTGTTTCGCCTCTTCCTCAGTTTAACTAGTATCTTTGTCATACACCCTACCGTTTCCATTGTTTCGCCTCTTCCTTAAAAACATTTTGCTTATAAACAATGTAAACGAGATAAAGTTGAAAAGAACGATTAACATTACACTTCCTAGTAGTGCTAGTAGTTGACCAGTAGACTAACCAGGACAACAATCTTGCATCAGAAGGACTTGTCACCAAATTTTGGTTTTCCATGGCACTGAGGGGAATCCAGAGTACTGATGAATCTTTAAACTTACAAGAACGAAGAAATGATCCTAGTTGATTCTTAATTGTATCGAAACGTTCTTTGGAGTATCCCACTGCATCCATTTTGTTAATAGCAATTATTATTTGATCCACTCCAAAGCTCTTGATAAGTAGTGCATGCTCCCTTGTCTGACCTCCAGTAACATCAATCCCTGCTTCAAATGCGCCTATTGAAGCATCAATTACGAGAATTGCAGCATCTGCTTGTGTTGCACCTGATATCATATTTGGGACAAAGTCTCTATGGCCTGGGGAATCAAGCAGTACAACACGGTAACTTTTTGTCTTAAAGTAAGCAACAGCCACTGTCATAGTTATTCCCCTCTCTCTTTCCTCAGCACTCTCATCCAGTGCCCAGGCATAAGCAAAAGACCCTTTTCCCTGATTGGATAGACAGGAGATTTATCAATCAGATAATCAAGATTTGACAATGTCTTAACAAAAACGGATCAGAAGCTAAAAGAAGGATTACTTGCTGCTTGGCCTCTTTCTCATATTTGTGCATTTCCTTCTGAGATATCTGCCCCAAAAGGTGTAATAATCTTCCTGATAATGTTGACTTCCCAGAATCAACATGGCCAACCTACATGGTCAAAACTTCAGAGTAACATCAGTGCATTAGACATTGTAAATGTTTGAAATCTGGTGCAGATAATAGTTTGACTTACAATCGCGAGATTTAACTGGTCCAATCTGTCTTCTAATTGGTCGGGGCGTACAATTTTCTGAGATTTACTCTGTGATCTTGAAGCTGCACTTCCGGTCTCCGCAATGCAAGGAATTGATGACATAGACATATTGCGCATGTTGCTCGTGACACCATGATTTTCCCTAGTTTCTTTAGGAGAACCTCTATCCTTCATAACATCACGTCTAAATTTTGCTGTTGGTGCAGAAGAGCTAGCAGGCCCTTCGGCAACCAGTTCTTCTTTAACTTCAGTAGCTAATTCTTTTTTACTTGATGGGACATTTGACTGTAAGACTTTGTCAAGAGTAGCTGTAAAAGGAGAGTAGCAATGTACAAGAAAGATGTCAAACTCTCAAAATAGAGAACAACAACAACAACATACCCAGTAAAATCCCACTAGTGGGGTCTAGGGAGGGTAGGATGTACGCAGACCTTACCCCTACCCGGGAAGGGTAGAGAGGCTGTTTCCGGGAGACCCTCGGCTCAACAGAAGAGATAATAATATCAGAAAAGAAATGCAAGAAGAGATCTGTAACAACAAAAGAAGCAAGAAAAGAAATAATAATATCTTAAAATACACCAAATAAATGAAAGGGAGTGCAGTAATACAATCCTATGCAAACCAACAAAATAGTGTGAACACATGTTGCTCTGATACCAATTGTTAGCGGAAACGTAAAAGAAAGAACACAAGATTTAACGTGGTTCGGATCAAAATAATCCTACGTCCACCAGAGAACAGTTGCCTTTTTAATATTAACAAAGGAAGGGGAGAGTTCCCAATTACACTTAAGAGAATTTCTCTCTTAACTCTCTACTCACTACAATGTGTTGTATTATTTTTGGGATGGTTTCTACAAATGAAGGAGTGCATCTATTTATAGAGGTAAAGACCTCCTCTTGATGTCATTGGTGACATCAAACTACCTCCTCTTGATGTCATGGGTGACATCAAAGGAGGAAGCTTCCTCCTAGCATCCACACCAACTCTTTCCACCAACTCTTCCAATTGGCATGTCATTGTTGACTAAACATAAACCAACATTTTCAGCATGCCATTGTTGACTAAACATAAACCAACATTTTCAATCTCCACCTTGGTTTGCGTTTCGAGCGTGTGAACAACTCTGGCCAAAACTTCTAAGCTTACTGGGCAACCCCGTTGTAAGAAACAAGAAGAATCAAACCATTGTTGAACATACCACCTCCACCTAGCAACTGTTCTCTTCGGAGTTGCATCAGTTGATGCACACCCCCGCCAAGTCCTTGCAGTGTGCAAACTTAGCGAGCGGGACTATCTTGGTCAACATGTCTGCAGCATTATCGTCTGTGATAACCTTCACGACCTTGATAGTTCCCTCATCAATAACATCTCGAATAAAATGAAATCTGACATCAATGTGTTTAGTGCGCTCATGAAATCTCTGATTTTTCATTAGATGAATAGCACTCTGACTATCACATCTAAGAGTTGATTCCAGCTGAACCAAACTCAATTCCGCTACTAAACTTTTCAACCAGATAGCTTCCTTTACCGCCTCCGCTGCTGCCATGTATTCTGCTTCTGTCGTAGACAAAGCGACAATCGACTGCAAAGTCGACTTCCAACTGACGGCACTGCCAACGAGGGTAAAGATGTATCCAGTTGTGGACCTTCTTCTGTCAAGATCTCCTGCATAGTCAGAATCCACATAACCGAGAATTGAAATACCTGTACCACTTTTTCGAAAGGTAAGACCAACACCAGAAGCTCCTTTGAGATATCTCAATATCCACTTGACAGCTTCCCAATGCCTCTTTCCTGGGTTGGACATGTATCTACTTACCACACTTACAGATTGAGCAATATCTGGACGTGTGCATACCATAGCATACATAATACTACCAACTGCACTGGCATAAGGAATCTTTGACATATGCTCCACCTCATCCTCGGACTGAGGCATTTGTGACTCTGAAAGTTTAAAATGAGGAGCTAATGGTGTACTTACAGGCTTGCACGTTTGCATATTGAATCTCTCGAGAACCCTTTCAATATACCTCTTCTGAGAAAGATGTACAACACCGTCTTCTCTTGAAATCTCCATACCAAGGATTTTCTTTGCAGCTCCTAAATCCTTCATGTCAAATTCCTTACTCAACAGTTTCTTCAAAGCATTTATCTCTGTAATGTTGTTAGCAGCAATAAGCATATCATCAACATACAACAGTAAATAAATCATTGAGTTACCAGACATCTTCTTGTGATACACACAGCTATCAAATGCACTCCTTGAGAATTCATGTGTAGTCATGAATGCATCAAACCTCTTGTACCACTGTCTAGGGGATTGCTTCAAACCATACAAAAACTTCTTTAGTTGGCATACGTGATCTTCTTTTCCCTCAGCTAGGAAACCTTCAGGTTGATCCATATAGATTGTCTCTTCTAGATCACCGTGTAAGAAAGCAGTTTTGACATCAAGTTGTTGAAGCTCCAAGTCAAATTGTGCAACCAATGCTAGTAGCACGCGAATTGAGCTATGCTTCACGACCGGAGAGAAAATCTCATTGTAGTCAATTCCCTCCTTTTGGCTGAAACCTTTTGCAACCAATCTCGCCTTGAACCTAGCATCTTCCACTTCAGGAATTCCCTCTTTCTTTCGGTAGACCCACTTGCATCCAACTGTCCTCTTCCCCTTTTGTCTTTTCACTAAGACCCATGTCTGATTCTTGTGAAGAGACTCCATCTCTTCAGTCATGGCTAACCGCCATTGTGCGGCATCCTTGCAAGAAGTTGCTTCAATATACGAGGAGGGCTCCAGATCTTTAATCTCTTCTTGTGCAGCTACGAACGCATATGCAATCAAGTTTGCTTGATTTATAAGGCGTTCCGGTTCTCGTGTCTGCCTCTTCTCCCTCCCCTTCGCAATTGTGTATGGTTCATTGACAGCAAGTTCTTCAACGCCTACATCTTCTGACTCATCTTTAACCTGAGTCTCTTGATCCTTTTCCTTGGCAAGCTCCACCGGAAGCTCCACCTGCTCGTTGTTCTTGTTTCCTGAAAACTCCACGGAAACTTTACGGGGATCAAGTATAGAGGATTCATCGAAGGTGACATCTCTACTAACTATAAATTTGAGTAAAGACAAACACCAAAGTTTGTACCCTTTTACTCCATCCACATACCCTACGAATATGGCCTTCTTAGCCCTTGGTTCAAGCTTTCCTTCATTAACGTGATAATAAGCTGGACACCCAAATACTCGTAAGTATGAATAGTTAGAGGGTTCACCTGACCATACCTCATTCGGAGTCTTAAAGTCAATTGTCGATGCTGGAGATCGATTGACAATATGAGCAGCAGTGTGAACTGCTTCAGCCCAAAATACTTTGGACATTTTGGCTTGTAGGAGCATACAACGAGCCTTTTCAAGAAGAGTTCTGTTCATTCTCTCGGCAACTCCATTCTGCTGTGGGGTATGCCTGACAGTCCTATGTCTTGAGATCCCATGAACCTTGCAGAATTCATTAAACTCTTCATTGCAAAACTCCAAGCCATTGTCTGTGCGAAGATACTTGATTTTCCGCTCCATTTGATTTTCAACCAAAATCTTCCACTCTTTAAATGCTTCAAAAGCATCACTTTTTGCCTTCAAAAAATGCACCCAAACCTTTCGTGAGAAATCATCAATAAAAGTGAGAAGATACCTCTTTTTGCCCTTCGATGGAAGTTTAGAAGGACCCCATAAATCTGAATGGATGTAGTCTAGCACTCCTCTTGTCTTGTGTTTGCCAGTGCTGAAGCTGACCTTCTTCTGCTTCCCTAGAACGCAGTGCTCACAGAAGTCAAGCGTGCTGATCTTCTCACCTTCCAAAAGTTTACGATTGCTCAACATCTCCAGTCCACGTGCGCTCATATGACCCAGTCTCATGTGCCATAGTCTTGCCTTGTCATCATTAGATAACTGCACTGTAGATGCATTTGCAGAGCCAACAATGGTGCTTCCGGCCAATGTGTAAAGGCCGTTCTCCAGCTTGCCTTTCAGCATGACTAAAGAACCTTTAGTCACCTTCATAGTTCCTGCTTCGCTCATGTACCTGTAGCCTTGTTCATCCAGAGTACCCAAGGAGATCAAATTCTTCTTCAGATCAGGAACATGACGGACTTGTGTAATAGTCCTCACGATTCCATCATGGCAGCGAACCCGAACTGAGCCAATGCCAACTATTGCACAAGTTGCATTATTGCCCATTACTACGGTTCCTCCACTTTTCTCGTAGCTGCTAAACCAGTCTTTTCGGAACGTCATATGCAGAGTACAAGCAGAGTCTAACACCCATTTGTTTTCATAACTACTATTATTATTACACGATGTTGTTAGTACATAATCATTATCAAAATTATGTACCTGTTCAACTGTAGATGCACTCGCCTTTTCCTTGGACTTTGACATTGGGCAATCTCGTTCAAAGTGCCCCTTCTTGCCACAACCCCAACACTCTGTATTCTTCTTGTTCACACGAGACTTTGATCTGTGCTTTGATTTGGTCTTTCCCTGTTGGCTAGTCCGGCCTCTTACAAAGAGGCCACTTGCCTGGTCATCTCTATCTCCTTCAATGTGCCTCCGCACATCACTAGAGTTAAGTGCCTGCCGCACTTGCTCAAGCTTGATAGGCTCCTTGCTATACATCATTGAATTCTCAATATCACGATATCCTGAAGTCAATGAAAATAGCAAAGCACATGCAAGCGTCTCCTCCTCCTTTTTAATTCCTGCAATCTGTAAGTCCATGACAAGTTTATTGAACGCATCTAAATGATCTTGTAACGAAGTACCTGACCCCATCTTAAATGTGTGAAGACGTCGTTGTAACAACATCCTTGTTGTCACTGATCGGTCTTGGTATAGCCCTTCTAGCTTTTCCCATAACTGTTTGGCCGTCTCTTCGGTACCCGTACTCACTTCACAAAGCACGTTAGGTGCAAGGGATAGTTGGATTGCACTCAATGCATCCCCTTCAATCTTCTCCTTGTCGGGAGTTGATATATCCTTAGGATACTTTCCGTCAATAGCATGGATTGAACCTTCCCTCCGCAGTAACGCCATCATCTGGATCTTCCAGATATTGAAGTTGTTGCGTCCACTGAATCTATCAATTTCAAACTTCATGGAACTCATCTTTGCTTGTTCTTCCTCCTTGGATCGTTAAAGAATCTTGTTGCTCTGATACCAATTGTTAGCGGAAACGTAAAAGAAAGCACACAAGATTTAACGTGGTTCGGATCAAAATAATCCTACGTCCACCAGAGAACAGCTGCCTTTTTAATATTAACAAAGGAAGGGAGAGTTCCCAATTACACTTAAGAGAATTTCTCTCTTAACTCTCTACTCACTACAATGTGTTGTATTATTTTTGGGATGATTTTTACAAGTGAAGGAGTGCATCTATTTATAGAGGTAAAGACCTCCTCTTGATGTCATTGGTGACATCAAACTACCTCCTCTTGATGTCATGGGTGACATCAAAGGAGGAAGTTTCCTCCTAGCATCCACACCAACTCTTTCCACCAACTCTTCCAATTGGCATGTCATTGTTGACTAAACATAAACCAACATTTTTAGCATGTCATTGTTGACTAAACATAAACCAACATTTTCAATAGGCAAAGCTCTATCAGACTACCCAGTACAAAGAGGGAAAAACTATGCACTAACCCTTAGCCTACAACCCTAATGCTCGACCTCCACATGTTCCTATCAAGAGCCATGTCCTCAGAAATCTGAAGACGGGACATGTTTTGCCTGATCACCTCGCCCCAATTCTTCTTAGGCCGCCCTCTACCCCTTCTCGCACCTGCCAAAGCCAACCGCTCGCACCTCCTAACCGGGGAATATATGGTTCTCCTCCGCACGTGTCCAAACCACCTAAGCCTCGCTTCCCGCATCTCGTTGTCCACGGGAGCAATGTCTACCTTCTCCCGAATATCTTCATTCCTTATCTTATCCAGTTTAGTATGCCCGCACATCCATCTCAACATCCTCATCTCGGCTACTTTCATCTTCTGGATATGTGAATTCTTAACTGGTCAATACTCAACCCCATATAACATAGCCGGCCTAACCACCGTTCTGTAGAACTTACCTTTGAGTTTCGGTGGTACCTTCTTGTCACACAGGACTCCAGATGCTAACCGCCATTTCATCCACCCCACCCCAATGCGGTGCGTGACATCCCCGTCAATCTCCCCATCTCCCCGGATAATAGACCCTAGGTACTTGAAACTTTGTCTCTTGGGGATGACTTGTGAGTCTTCATTAAAGGGCAGCCCGGTGCACTAAGCTCCCGCTATGCTGGGGGTCCGGGAAAGGGCCAGACCACAAGGGTCTATAGTACACAGTCTTACCCTGCATTTCTGCAAGAGGCTGTTTCCACGGCTTGAACCCGTGACCTCAGGTCACATGACAGCAACTTTACCAGTTACGCCAAGGTTCCCTTTCACAGGTAGCAGGTTGGCGAATTTAATCGAGATGTGCGCAGCTAGTCGGGACACCACCGTTATAAAATAAAATAAAAAAAATCAACCAATGTCTGATCCTACAATCATAATATTTCCACCAGCCTTTCTGATTATGTGTTGTCGAAACTCGAAAGCATATGAAGCAGCAACAAACTAATTAATGGCTAGGGGAATTCGAGCAATAGGGTTCTTTTGGTACAAGTAACTAACCTATTGAGAAAAGGAGAAAACCCTCAAACAGGAAGTATTCGCCGAAGGAAACTTATATACAAGAACTCCTTTCTACAAAATCAGTCCAATCATCTAGACATGAGGGAGTGTCTGCAATAAGGTCTGCTGTTAGAGCGTCTAGGTTAGTTATAGGTAATATTTATCATAACCAACTAAACCGAATAAGATCATTCCAGCCTGATCTTTGACAATGTTATGCATCTTGCAGCTTATTCACTTGGTTCCTTTTTCTATTTTCTGCCAGCAACAGCAGATCGTAACCTCATCTTCTTCTTTTTTTGATAAGGTGAAGATTTTATTTAAAACAGTATCAAGCTGATACTGTAAAAATACAGAGATACTGCTGGCTTAAAACATTAAAATCCTAAGCGGTCTAGCATGTCCAGCATATCATGAAAAATTCATAACAACATTTCCATCTTTCCAATAGTACAAATAATGTAAACAACTGTATTTCACGTATTGCAGCTGCTCCTTCTTGCCTTCAAAACACCTATTATTTCTTTCTTTTCATATCGTCCAAGCTATGCTAAGAGGAATATCTCTCCAAATCTTCTTTAAGGATGCATTGACCAGTGAATCAGTAAAGAACATGAGGTTTCCAGATCGTAACCTCATCTTCTTGAAACCACAATGAGATGAAGTAACAAGATTACTATGGACGGGAAAGTAAGAAAGCAATTTCTGGGAACCTAGAGTGAATGGCAGTTAGAATGCTAGAGTGTCACCTGGAGCAACAATAAATGGGGCATGTTACCTCACCAACTTTTTAGGCAAAAACCAATGATTTTAACAATGCCAATAACCAGCCTCAAAATAATTTGAGTCACTGGTCAGTGCATTTCACAATAGAACCAGAAAGTTTTGTTCCCTCATACAAAATTATAAATTCACAAGAAGCACTGCCAAATACAATCTCGGACAAAATCTTAATCTCTCTACGACTTTGAAAATCCTTAAACTTAGACCCACCATTGAGTCTTCGACTATATCTAAGGGTCCAACTTCATCACTTACAATGCCGATAATGGACGAAGAAACAGATAATTAACTCAGTAAAGGTATTGATATTTTTATCTTTCAATTTCAGTTACAGTTGCTATGGTTGAATGCAACCTTCACTCTAGCAATAGATTGCCAACGCCAGCAATGACTCTCAACCATAAGCATACAATGACTTCATTCTCTCTTTTGTTATGTGAATCTCTAACTCTTCCACTTTCAGATTCCATATTTCTAATTCTTTCGTCATGGAATACAATTGCAAGTTGTTATTTTCCACCTTCCCATGGATTAAATATTGAGACTGTTGATGTATTCTTGTTATGAACTGTAATGGGTTAATTCACAACTTGATGGTCTGTAATTGTCATGTCTTGATTCTGTTTTTTCGATATCATCCCTATACGGTTTACGGCATGTTTTCAATTGACTGTTTGTAATTGTTATGTGTTGTGTATGTTTCATTCCATTGAGTAGGCACTGACGTCATTTATGAGCTAACTGTTATGTTCGTTAATTGTGAGTTTCTAGATGTTTATGCTTGTACTTGAAGCTTGGGCCCATGGATGACTAAGTTCGGATACAATGTTTTACTTCCCAGTTAAATAGAGAACTTTTTATTCATAATATAAGAGATCTTACAATAGTTACTTTAGGTTCTTTAATTTTTTGTTTATATGTTCCTAATTTAGATAATAATTAGTTATTACAATAATGATGTGACCAGCTCACCTTTCCAGTTTGATGAACCATCCTCTTTTTAAAGCACAGGCAGAGCACCCAATAAACACATAAGGCATCTTAGTCGACTCACCTCTCAATTATGTGAAATACTTTAAAAAGTCTAATAAAAAAGAGATCCATTAGAGAGCATGATAAACAGCAAAAACTACCCCCCCCCCCCCAAAGAAAAAAAGAAAAAAAGAAAAAGGAGAGAGACTCTATGACAGATCCATAAAGAGGTGTCACTAATGTATACAACGATAAATTTAGCCAGAGAAGCACTTTTAAAAATAGAATGCTTTATGAATCATCTTTCCCAGTGGGTAGAAGTTTCGTGCTGAAGGGGCGGATAAGCTTCTGTAGCTTTTTGTTTTGAACTATATGCTATTTAACCTGCTGTTTCTCACTAGAGATAACAAGGAGAATAATCATGCAATAAAAATATTATCTATAAAAACAGTTCTCTCCCAGCCCCACAAGGGAACGTTTTCTTCATGATTTACAATATGTGATTGTATAAACCATTAGCAATATGTGCTAAAGAGTAGTCAAATTTTCACATAGATACACATGCAGAGCTCTGCAAACGTATTGTCAGTTGCTAACCTGCACTAGCTTTGCTGCCGCCACAACTTTTGATCAATGGGTTACGAAGGACCCCACAAATATCACATGCATTCATGGTATCTTCATTATCAAATGTGCAAATGGGACAACGCCAAACCCCAGCCTTAACCGGTTCTTGCTTTGTATTTCCACAAACATCACACACATTCACAGTATCTTTGTTATCAAATGTGCAAATGGAACAACACCAGATGCCAGCCTTAACGAATTCCTGTTTCGTATTCGTTCTTGGTACCCTGCCTGTAGCAAATCGTAAACAACAAATTATGTTCTTACAATTAAGCTTTTAGTATATAAGGGACAAAAACTAATTCAAAGACCAGTAGTCATGGTAAAGTAACCACAAACATGAAAGCATGCAAAAATCAAATGTAAATCTTGTACGAGTAAACAAATATTCCCTACACCCTTTTATATCACATTTTGACTTGGTGGAGAAATTTAACTCAATATTTTCCACCAAAATATTTCAAGAAGATATTCTACAACCAAACTGCGAATTAGAAGCAGAAAAAAGTATTCCTATCAAAACCATTTCTGATACTGCAGGATGAACCAGAAATTAAGAGTGATAATCTTAAAATATGATTTAACATTTTCTTTCTGTTCTTTTTAAGTGTGTGTGTGCGGTGGGGGAGGGACGGGGATTAGAGTACAGAAGGAGGATGCAGCCTTTAGATGTGAAGCACTGAGAAGAGCTGGCGGGACACTCACCATTTTTCTCTGCAGAATCATATCCATCGTCATAGTCATAGTTGTAATCTTCATAGTCATAAAAGTCTTGCTCATAATCAACTCCATAATTTACCTTACGAGGCATGGTGACGCTTTCAGATATGCCTAAGAAAATAAACATGAGCTTGCATATCAATGTCTACATGAATCAAGTCATCACAGAAATGTGCAACATTAGAGAATCAACTCAGCTGCTCTAACAGCACGAACAGAATACACTGTGAATGCTTCACCTTCAATCATACCTCGAAGATGACCGCGTAACTAAGATAACATTTAAGATCTGACTCAACCACCAGGAAATGCTCACCCAAGCAATACCATAAATCCAGAAAAAAACAATATAACTGGGAAGAAATCCTCCTAATGTCCTGAGTGAGAAAGCAAATCTCAGCTTCCTGTCCAACAAAATACGCCACTAGTTTCAATCAATTGGAACATGTTTCAGAAGGAAGATAGAAAATTTCTAATTCTTAAAACTGTACAGACATGACAACATTACTGGATATCTTATATCGGCATGCTTTTTGTGCTTATCCTTTTTATAAAGAAATATCTGTCACAAATAAAACTTTTCCATTTAGTACTATTTTCTTCATTCCCTAGCAGAGTCAGCGACAGGGTCCAAACGAAGATTCTTGAGAGAATCCATCTCACCGTATATCGTTCTTGAGAAGTAACAATATAACAATAAGTCTTAACTATGACCTCTTATGAATTCAGAACACATATAACATTTAAAACTATGATGAAGCAAATAGTCCTCTAAAATTCAAACATGTTTAATTATTTGGAAAAAAGTTTAAATACTGGTTATTAGTGGCATATGTTACATTTATAGGATTTAATACATCATCAAGATCCACAAGGAATTATACAAAAACTTTAGTTAAGAAGATACTAAAAGCATTAAGTATTAATTAGACTGCTAACAGCAACCAGCGCGCAGCTACAAGGAAACACTTCTCCTGTTGGAAACGCCATTAACTATGTTATTCGACATGGATTATCAAAACCTGCTCGCGTGACCTCGCCTTCTGTACAGAACCCCATAGAGAACCCCATAGAACTGCTGAGGTATAACAATAACTTTATCAGAAGTTTTTGATCAATCCTAATATTAAGGGGCAGTAATACCTAAACATTACTAACACACTACGTGATTGATCAAAAGAAATTATATTTTCTTCAAATACTAGCTGATTTTGATAGGTAGAGTTACCTAGTCCCTGTGCTTGTGAGAGAGGTGCCCACAAGCTAGCCCGGGTACCACCATTACAAAAAAAAAAAAATACATATCAGTTAAAGTTCATTAATGAATAATTAAGAGGTCTAATAACCCTAGTACCCCCCCACCCCCACCCCCCACCCCCAACCCCGAAATTGATGAACCGGTTGGGACCAGCTTTCTATCCTGAAGAACAATGTTTACTTATTAGGGAGGCGGCCTTTAATCATGCGAAACCATAGAGCTTTAATCTAGGCAATAACAGTAAACAGAGAATTAACTTGAATAAAACTTTTTTCACATAAAACAAAAAACTACAAATTAAAGATCGATATTATACCGACAGAACGTTAAAGAAAAAAAAAAACTAAGCAGAGTTTACTGGGGTTTCTTCATCTCCAACCTAATTGCCGAGAGAATTGAAGAATGAGGAAGAAGAATTGTACTTTAAGTTTACCTTAGTTACTTTCAACTCCGGCGAAGTGTATTTCTCTGAGAGTGTGAATTTTAAGGAGATTTCAAGGGGGCGTTTAGTGATATGCCACTTTTTTTGTTTTTGCTTAATTTATGTGAAGGTATTTCTGATTTTTTTTCATATATATATTTTAATTATTAATTATTTTAAGTTATAGTATTTTTTATGTAATTTTTAAATATATAAATTCTATTTTCAAAAATTAAAAAAATAATAATTCTAAATATATGGCCATTAAAATTAGAAGGTTTGAATCTAAAACAATAAAAAGTATTATATAAATTGGGACAGATATAAGTATTAATTTAGACTCTAGTCGGATAAGGTCAATTGAATAAAAAGCGCTCCTAAAAACTTCTTAAAACGAGATCTTGACAGTGATAATCTTCTATATATATATTAAAGCAAGAAAGTTTGCATTGTGGTTAAGTCAAGTGGCAAGCTACTATAAAGCCACTTGGCAATCTTAAAGAGTTTGTGGGAAATTGTCAAATAAGGAAATATCACTTAAGAACTATATATGGAATTTCATTTATTGAAATTAAATTGAAATAAGAATTCTTTTTAAAAAAAAATAAAGTTTAATCATTGTACTAATATTTTCTAATTGAAATTTTATATTTGGAAAGTAAAGAATTTTGATATCAATAGTATTTGGATTCCTTTTCTAATATCGAGTGAGAAGAATATATCCTATCGTAATCTAATGTGCAATTTTAATTTATTTTAAAAATTCAATACTTTTTAATGAGTTGAAGAATATATTTTAAGGTTTTAACCTAAAGTTCAGAATGTAGATATATTTAATAATTTATTTATTTCATAATGGATAATCCAAAGTATCTATTTTAGACTAAGTTTTCTGAATTTTAAACAAGTATACAATAAAAATAATTATTTTAAAGGCTAAAAGCTTCAACAAAAATAATAATTACTAGAAGTTTAATAATAAAAATACCGTAATATTTTGGTGAAGTACTATATAGTTTGATCATATGCACTTTTATTTTTGTCTATTATTGAATAAAGCACTAAATGAAAAAATTAAATAAAATATCATACTTACTAGGGGAAATAATTTAGAAAGAGGGGGATAAAGATAGTATTGTAGATAATAAATTTGCGTCGAGAAAATAAAATCAAGACCGAAAAATATCGCAACAATCGTAGTATTTTATTTCAAATATTTGAGTGTTACAATCTCTATGATTCCTCTAATTCTACTTTTCTAGTATAAATTCAAGGGCCTTTGAGCTTGATCTTGAATTGTAATTTGATTTATCCGTCACGAGCACTTTGATTGTTGCCACGAATTTTATCACAAACAAGTAGCCTTGATCTTGAACATCTTTTATTTGATTTGACTTCGTTCTTGATTTTGAATACTTGAATTGTTCTTCGTTCTTGAGCTTGAACTTGATTTCTTGAACTTGAACTTGATTGCTTGAAGCTTGAAACTTGTAGAGAAATTTGCGGCGTTTGATCCACGAGCTCTCTCTTGCTTCTTGTTATAACTTCTGGTCTCTTTTCTGAGTTATGAACCTATTTATAGTTGTGGAAAGAAGGAGTTGTGATAAGAACAAACTCTTTCCGACCAATCAAATTGAAGTGTGACATGGCCGCATTTGATTGGCCAGAACATGTCACTTGCACACGTGGCGCGATTTCATTGGACTTTTAGTGTGACTGGGCATGCCTTGTCATTTTGACACATGGCACAATCCTATTGGCTCTTTCGTTTGACTTGGCGTGCCACATCATTTGACATATGGCACCAAACTGGGCCTCTAGGAAGATAACATCTTGGGTTTAATTAAGTGGGTTCATCACTTTAGCCCAATAGATTATGACTTATTTATTTAATCCATAAATGTTAGACCTATATAATTAATTCATTTATATATTAGCCCATAATATTTATTTGGACCAATATATCTTGAATTTAAAATATAGTCCAAATTATTTTACGGATTTAATTTAAATAAAATTTATATGCCTACAAATGCCCCTACTTCAAGGCTTGTCGTAGTGTGGATACGATAATCCTTGCGATAAGTCGTGAAGTACTAGCAAAGATAACAAATTTGAATCCGAGGTTGAATTAAAATTTCCAAAATATAGTATATTTCGACAATTTAATTCATTGACCCAACGAGCTGAGACAAATTTGTCTTGGGAACTTTAGTATCAAATTTATATATTAACAGAATTGAGCGAGGCCATATTAGTTTGAGAATTTGGAACTTTTGTTACTCGAATTCCAACATTACCAAAGGACCTCTTGAATTCCAACGTTACCAAAGGATCTCCAAATCCAACAAAATAATCTTTTCTAAATATAATCATTAGGCTTGAGATTACACTTTGACTTCTACGTGGCATTGTTATTGCCACAGTCATATACTTTTAGTTTTATTGTCAGTGCTTGTTGCTTTCTTCCACATTTGATACAAATTCAATTACTTGGAGTAGTCCTGGTTTATTCCAACTACAACACAAGAAACGTAAATTCTGAGAGGATATGAGGCCAATTTCGAGTCTGAATCGAATAAGGGAATGTTTAGCCGCCTTATTGTATCTGATCCCAGTCCCACATCGAAATAACCTCTTGTCCAGCTGCTTTGAGAAATCTATATAAACTCGTGCTTGTATTTGTTGGGCATCAATTTGCAGTATTTGCGAGCCACTTGAGTTTATTTTTGTGAACTTGGAAGCATTAAAGCGAAGGTAATTTTTTTTTCTCGTGCTTTCTTTTTTTGTTGTCTTCTTTTTTTTTTCTTTTTTTTGGTAGGTTAAGCAAGAAAGATACGTTCTTGTTCAACAAGATGATCCACGCATGAAGAAGATAATCTTGGGGTGTGAGGGGATGAGTATTCATTCTTGCCCGATTCTTGGAGAGATTACTCTCAATGTGGCCCGATTCTTGGAGAGATTACTCTCAAAATGGTCCGATTCTTGGAGAGATTACTCTTAATGTGGCTCAATTCTTAGAGAGATTACTCTCAAAATGGCCCGATTCTTGGAGAGATTACTCTCAAAATGGCCCGATTCTTGGAGAGATTACTCTCAAAATGGCCTAATTCTTGGAGAAATTACTCTCAATGTGGCCCAATTCTTGGAGAGATTACTCTCAATGTGGCCCAATTCTTGGAGAGATTACTCTCAAAATGGCCCGATTCTTGGAGAGCATTTCATCCATTTAAACTTTGTACCCATTCTAACATTCTTGATTCGGACTTTGATGACCCCTCTTTTCTTTTTTTTTTTAGCACGAAGAGATGGCAAATTTCAGGGACTATACCTCACCTTCCTCAAAACTTAGATATCTCATCATCGAGACTGAAGATGGCATAGAACAAACCAAGCTTTTGGTTCACACCTCACAAGCCGGTCGATATGCAGCCTCATGGCCTCCTTTAAGGAACTCCCTTCATGTAGAGAACTGGACCTTGGAACACAAATCGATTTCTAATCCATTATCCAAGATGTGGTCTCTCCAAGCGCCAATCCATCGCCATGTAATTATTGCTAGCACCCTTCCAAACTTAGGAAGTCGCATAATTCAAGGCGAAGTACATTGGGAAAACACAACAACAATCGAGGGCAAGTATCGTCATATCCCAGGATATTGGGAATGGGTTGAAGACGTACTTGGTGGAAGCCAACAAACTCTGAGTACAACAAAGATTTACGATGTTGTCTATGCCTCACTTTTCACTTATGATCGAAACTCGACCATTTTGCAAGCATTTTGTGAGGCTTGGTGCCCCAAGACGAACACACTTCTTACATCAGCTGGGGAGCTATCTATATCTCTTTGGGACTTACATATCCTAGGGTTTGCCCATTGCGGGTTCTCCGTACGAAGAAGTGGTACCTGAGACAAGAGAACTCATCGATTTGAATGAAAAACAAGTCAGATTTATTCCTCGATCTTGCGAGTATTTATTTGCCGCATTTCATCATCTTAAGGAGGGTACGGGTGCTACCCAAAAGGTCTCCTTCATCAAGTGGACAAGTTTTTGGTATAAAAAAGCTTTAATATATAGGCCTGCCCCGTTGCGAAAGGAAAAGAAATCTGCACGCCTAAAGTCAACACATAATCCTAATGGAGTTATTCCCGAGATGACGAGGTGGTCGAGTGATCAAGAAACTATATTCTCTAAGCTTAGGGTGAGGTCTGACAAGAAAGATGAGACATATGTAGCGGCATTCTTATCAATTTGGCTATGTGCCTTCGTGTTCCCCAAGGTATTAAACTCCATTCGCCCTGAGACTTTCAAGATGGCAAGCATGATGGCAGGCGGGTGACAGATTAGCCTTGCAGTCCCAGTTTTAGCGAGTATTTATCATGGTTTGAATAAGATTTCGCGTTCTTCCCAACTCGATCAGGTCAAAATTTCTTTTCCCATTCATTATGTTTATGTCGGTCTTGCACATTACTTCAAAACCCACTATCCACTTGCTAAGGGTCCGTCTGTCCCTTTGATGGTGGCATACTCAAGAGAAGGGGCTGCAAGGTACTTTGACGAGAAGGATGGAAGAAAACGCATCCACAATGGGGAGTATATAGTTCGTGCACCAACAATGTTAACCAATCTCCGTCCTTATTATTACGTGGATAACGATGCCCCTCAAGAGTTGGAATCAAATTACTTCATGAGCTTACGTTTTAATTACCTTCCTTTGAGGTATGGTAACTCATTCATCATTGAGCCATATAGCCCGCATCGGTTCGGTCGTCAATTTGGATTTTACCAGAACGTCCCCGACTTTTTGGAGAACGATATCTGCAATGCCTCTCTAGATGAAGGAATCAGATTTTGGAGGATTTGCACACTGTATCGATCTATGTCACGTGCGGTTTTTCCCCCAGCGGGAGATCCTATGGAGAAGCCTTTCTCCACTAATTATATGTCTTGGTGGGAGAAAGCGCATGAGAAGTTTCTCGATAATAACTTACAAGCTTTGATAGACAATGTTGGGCTAAAGTCTACAACTCCTTTAGGAGGTGAAGATCAAGGTGTTGGAAAGACGCTCGCAAAAGTTAAAAAAATATCAACTCCAATCCCAAAAGTAGTTATGCAACCTAAAAAAAGGAAGCTTAAATCCTCAAAGGCAGCTTTGAAAGAAGTGGTGTGCACTTCAACAACTATAGAGACACACCCTCTAGTTCTTCCATTTAACACGTGTGTTCCTCAAGACACAAGCCAAAGTACCAATGAAGATCAAAATTGGAAAAGAAAACGGCCTAACCCAATAGAGATCGTAGAGGTTCAAAGTGTTGATAGTCCCTCAAGAACGCATACAGCTTGTAACAAAGAGGTAAAATACAATCGCCTCGCTCATTCCTTTTTTTAGGAGTAGCTTCACTATAAGTTACTTACTTTCTTTGCCTTTTCTTTATGCAGTTAAACACCATTGGGCATCCGATGGTATCCCCATGCGACAAGCCGCAAGTGAGTGATGAATCTATTGGAGGGCCTACATGTAAAGTGAAGTCATCGTCAAAGGCGTCATCTCTTCCTTACGACGAATCCCTAAAAAGACAAACTCCAAATGAGATAACTCGCATTTCACCAATGACAAATACGACGGTATCTATATTTGAAGGAAAAAGCATTGTTTTCAATCGCAAGAAGGAATTCATTTTGGGACTTTGGGAGGATATTTGTAATAGGCTCTCCAAAACTCGTCCGGAATTGCTCTCATCTTATAGGGAGCAAATCATTGAGATTTTCGAGGATATGAAGAAGGCGAATATTCTGGATTTTTCTCCATTAGAAGATTTACTGAATTCTCTTTTTGAACTTGCCGCATCATATGACCAAGAGCGATCCAATATGACTGATAAGACGAGTGAAGATGAGAAGCTAGAGTTGATTTCCAAGGCTAAATAGCGTCTCGAATCATTCAAAATTGAAGCAAGTGAGAAAGTCAAGAAAGTTTCCTCTAGTGAAAAAAAAATGGAAGAGAGCCGTGAAGAAGTTGCAGACATTACAACAAGAGAGGGAGAACCTCGAAGGTGTTATAGAAGCGACTCAAAAGGAGGTTGAAGAGATTCAGAAAAAATTTCAACTGCCGAGACTGAGGTCTCTTCATATGACAACATAAATTTGTTGACTATTGATGATTCGTCCAATTTGGAGAAGAAGAAGAAGAACTTGGAGACTAGCTGTCAAGAACTGATCAACTACAAATTTTGTTTAGATTAGGCTGTTAGCATTATCTCCCCTTTTATTTTTTTATATTAGGTTGACCTAGAGGAAATTTATTTCATCTTAGATAAGATTGTTTCTCGTTTGCTTTACATTACCCGTCATTTATCTTAGTTGAATAATTTTTTACTTTACGCACTTGTAACGAAAGATTCATATCTTGTCGTAGGAGAGTCCAAATAATGAACTATTTGATTTTTCAAAAATTAGATTTCAATATCTAAAATATATCCAAAATTTAGAATCAAGCACCTTCAGAATCGCCCCAGATAATATTTTGGGACCAACTTTAGATCCCACCACGTTGAAAATTTCAGATTTGCGCAGTCTCACCAAAAAATTCATATCTCGGTGTAAAAATATCGAAACGGCAAACCGTTTGATTTCAAGAAAACTAGACTTCAAAATCTAGAGCATATCCAAAATTCTAAATCAAACAATTTCAGAATCGTCCCAAATAATATTTTGAATCCAACTTTATATTGCACCTCGCTATCAATTCCAGATTTGCCCAGTCTCACTAAAAAATCATATCTTAGTGTAGGAACGTTGAAATTATGAACCGTTTAATTTCTTCAAAACTAGACTTCAAAATCTAGAACATATCCAAAATTCTCAATCAAATAACTTCAGAATCGTCCCAGATAATATTTTGAAATCAACTTTAGGTTCCACCACGTTGAAAAATTCAGATTTGCGCGACTTCGCCAAAAGTTTTGTATCTTGAAGTAGGAATGTCGAAATCATGAATCGTTTAATCTACTGAAAACTTAACTTCCAAATATATAACATATCCAAAATTCAAGATTTAATGCCTTACGGATACATTCAGATAATATTTCGAAGTTAAGACTAAATTCTGATACACCGACAATTTCAGATTTGCGCGACTTCACCAAATATTTTATATCTTGATATGGAAGCCTCGACATCAGAAGACGTCTTACTTGCCATAAATCAAAATTTAAGAGCCATATTCTCACAAATATCTTGGGGTTCAAATTTCACTGAATTCGAAACATTGCGCCAAGCAATCATTTCCTTATACTTGTGTTTCCTTTTGACGCCTCGCTTCTCTTCCCCTTTTTTTTAGGCAGAGGGCGGACTTAGAGACCAACAAACTTGAAGGTTTGGCAAACCTGAAGACATAGAGAATCCCTGAACTTCAATGCAAATACTTGACATCCTTCTAAAATCGGCCCATTGAAGATATCAATTTACCAAGGAGGGTTGCCCCCTTTAAATCAAATGAGATCAAAGTTCAATAGGAGAATGGCATTTCAGCTTGATTTTGCATTCCTCCATACTTCACTCGAACAACAATTGGGGCAATATGTATCTTTTGAACTTATGCGACTGAACTTAGAATGAAACTCTAAGCTGCCTACGCACCTCGATGAAGAGGATCAAGTCATACCGTAGTTCAGACTGGGTAGATTTGCCTAGGCCGCCTCTTTTGAGGTTTTCAACCTAGCGGACTTTGTTTTTTACATCCTAACTTTTGCCTAGGCCGCCTCTTTCGAGACTTTCAACCTAGCAGACTTTTTTTTTGGGCCGTACACAGTTTATACTCTTGTGGGTTAGGAGTGTAGCAACGTGCAGTTTAGGCTCGTGCGTCAAGGAGCGTGGTGACTTCAAGGATAATACTTCTTCAAAAACTTGTCATTGATAGGGCCGATCCCCATACCATCTGCATCAACCAGCTTGTAAGCCCCACTTGAATAAGCTTCTTGTACGACATATGGCCCATCCCATTTTGAAGTGAACTTCCCTACAGGTTTATGGGAATTATGGGTCTTCGTATGGCAAGGACTTGATCTCCTACTTGAAAGGATCTCGGACGAACTCTTTTATTGAAGGCGCGAGACAATCGAGCTTGATAATATTCAAGACTCTATTGAGCTTCCAATCTCTTTTCATCAAGAGCTTCCATTTCTGTTAATCGAAGTCAAGCATTTTCTTCATCAGTGATCCCTTCTTGAATAGCCAGTCGTAACGAAGGTATTTGATGCTCAAGTGGCAAGACAGCTTCGACTCCATAAACGAGTGAATAAGGAGTTGCCTGTGTTGGCGTGCGATGAGTCGTTCTATATGCCCATAGAGCTTCTTCCATACGGTCATTCCAATCTCGTTTGGATTTGGAGACAACTTTCTTTAACAAGTTGCATATAGTCTTGTTGAATGCCTCAGCTAGACCATTGGCGGCAGTATTGTACATCGAAGAGTTACGTTGCTTGAAGCCAAAGAGATCACAAATCCTGTTCATCAACCTATTATCGAATGACTTTCCATTATCCGTTATTATATAACGAGGAATGCCAAAACGATAAATAATGTTTACTTGGATGAAACTTGCAACATTTTCCTTTTTTACTTCCTTAAGAGCAAGAGTTTCAGCCCATTTTGAGAAGTAGTCAGCTGCAGCTAAGATGTATAGGTGCCCACCAGAGGACTTTGGCAGTGGTCCAACAACATCTAATCCCCAAGCGTCAAATGGCCAGGATGCAACAGCCGGGTGCAATATTTCAAAAGGTTGATGAATAAAATTCGCATGGAATTGACAAGCCTTACATCTTCGAGCGTAGTTCAAACATTCTTTTACCATCGTTGGCCAATAATATCCCATCCTTTTTATATGGAAGTGGAGCTTTGGTCCATACTGGTGTGACCCACATACCCCAGAATGTGCCTCTTGCAAATCTTGGAGAGCTTCTTCTTCTCCTAGGCATCACAAGAGTACTCCCTCAAACGACCTTCTGTATAGAATATCCTTATAGTAAAGGAAGCGAGGTGCACGACGACGGATTTCAGTCCTTCTCCTCGGATGTTCTGGAAGTATCCCATAGCATAAGTAGTCGATAATGGGTTGTCGTCATTCTTCTTTCTCAACTTCAGAAACAACAACAAGCTGCTTGAGTTCGTTTTCTTCACCTTCGACCTCATTTGGCGGCGGTACTACCCAGTTTTGGCAGACGGTAACTTGCGCTTGGTCAGGCAAGGCTAATGATGAAGCTAGAGCAGCTAAAGCATCAGCCTTCTTATTTTCTTTCCTTGGTACATACTGAATAGTCACATCGCTGAGCCACCTCATCAACTTTTTTGCATAATCATGATATGGGCGTAGTTCAGGCTTCTTGACTTCGTAACTACCCAAAAGCTGATTGACCACTAACTAGGAGTCACCAAAGACTTGCAATTGCAATTGCTTCATATCAACGGCCATTTCAAGCCCAAGTATTAATGCATGATATTCAGAAACATTGTTGGAACAGAGTTGTGTTAAGGTGAAGGAGTAGGGCAAGACTTCACCTTGAGGAGTGACAAATACTACGCCAGCCCCGGCTCCCCCACGATGCGCAGCACCATCAAAGTACATCTTCCATGGAGGTTGAACTTCAACGACCATTGCGTCCTCATCAGTAGTTCATCAATTAGCTCTCAGTCATCAGGTATCGGATGATCTGCCAAGAAGTCTGCCAATGCTTGTCCTCTTATAGCCTTTTGAGGGATGTACAAAATCTCGAATTGTTGAAATTGGAGGTACCATCTCGCTAGTCGATCACTAAGAACAGGTTTTGACATCACGAACTTGATGGGATTTGCTTTAGAAACAAGACAGACAACATGAGCTTGAAAGTAGTGCTTCAACTTTCGAATTGAGAAGACTAGAGCCAAACACAACTTTTCAATTGGCAAATAGTTCAACTCGTTAGGTGTCATCATCCTGCTCAAGTAGTAAAGAGAGTTTTCTTTCCCCTCACTATTTTCTTGGGCCAATAATGCTCCAACAGACCTTTCCTGTGCCGCAATGTATAGTATCAATGGCTTTTCTGGTATAGGAGCTGCTAAAACTGGATGCTTCATCAAGTAGGTTTTGATACTTTCGAAGGCATTGCTACAAGCTTGATCCCACTTGAAAGGAACGCCTTTCTTCATGAGGTGACTAAATGGTTGGCACCTCCCAGCCAGGTTTGATATGAATCTTCTAAGGTATGCTAGCTTTCCTTGCAGACTCTTCAATTCATGGATATCTCGAGGCTCAAGCATTTTCAAAATGGTATCCACTTTGACTTGATCAATTTCGATCCTTCGATAACGGACAATGAAACCAAGGAACTTTCCAGAAGTAACTCCAAAGGCACATTTCAACGGATTCATCCTAAGTTGGTACCTCCGGAGTAATTCAAATACCATCCTCAAGTCTTTCATGTGGTCACCCTTCTCTCTTGATTTCACTACCAAGTCGTCAACATAACATTCGACATTCTTGTGGAGAAGATCGTCGAAAATATTCTGCATAGCCCTTTGGTAAGTAGCACCAGCATTCTTCAAGCCAAAAGACATTACCTTGTAGCAATAAATACCCTTGGGGTGCGAAATGCAGTAAGCTCTTCATCTTTTGGTGCCATGCGAATTTGGTTATAGCCCGACGAACCGTCCATGAAAGACATTGCCTCGTAACCAGTAGTAGCATCGATCATCAGCTCTAGAATAAGAAGCGGGAATTCATCTTTGGGACATGCATTATTGAGGTCCCTGAAGTCAACACATACTCGAATCTGGTCATTCTTCTTCCTTACAGGGACAATACTTGAAATCCATGTTGGGTATTTAACTTCCCTAATAAATCCAGCTTCAATGAGTTTGTTAACTTCAGTTTCAATCAGGGGAACCAAGTCTGGCATAAAACGCCTTTGAGCTTGTTTAATAGGGCAAGCACCATTTCTGACTGCAAGGTGATGGACTCGAAAGGACTGCTACTTTCGGGTCCAAGCCAGGCATCTCTTTGTAACTCCAAGCAAAGACATCCCTGAATTCTTTGAGTAACTCAATATAAGTGCTCTCTTCATCAGCTTCTAGTAAAGCACTTAGGTAGGTGGGTCTTGGTTCCTCATTAGTGCCAAGGTTAACTTCTTTTAAGGCATCAACTGTCGTCTTCACTCCTTCTTCAAGTTCAGGTAGAGCATCTTTCGCATCTTCATCTTCTTGAGGGTCCCCATCATTGAAGGATATGTGATAACACGGCGAAACATCCTCCAATTCCGCATTATCTTCCATCGAAGACGAAACACCATTCTCGTCTTGTACAGTGATACGAAGAACCTACACTTTCTTCATCTTCGTCACGTTCCTTAGTGTAGAACACAGTATATGGCTTTACCTTCAGTACTTCTTCACATGAAACCACCAGTTTTGTTTGTCGCCTCATTTTGGAAGGAACCAAACTTTGGAAATCCTTAGAGATCTCCTGAATTTTGGGAAGTGGGTGTTCTTGTATTTCGATGATTTCTCTGGAACTTATTCCCCTTCTTTAATGGACCCAATCTCTCAAATATAGAAGTTCTCACAGTTGATTTTCCAAGCCGATCAAAGACAGAAGGCCTGTTAGAAGCGGTAGATTCGTTTTCTACAGTGATATAATTGTTACTCGCCCTTCTTATTAAGATGCGCACTGGTGACAGTTGCTTGTATCCCAGACCTTCACGGGGTTGCCTCGTTGCAGCTTCTGATGGGAGCTTCCCTAACTTTGACGGCTTGTTGGGATTGTATCCAGCTTTTGCAAATAGCTTGTAAGCGTTAGGATCGAAACCTTCATCTGTTCGCTTTGTAGGGAGTGCCACATTGTGCAAACGATTTTGGGCTACAAACCCTGCAAGCGGCTTTGAGGACAACTTTACTGCCTCAATTCGTTTTACCAGAAGAGTTAACTCCCTTAGCGTCTTAGTTTGGAGATTATGTGATCTGCCCTCGTCTTTCTTCCTTTTAGGGATATATCGGAGCGCGTGACTTACTTTATTTCCATAAGACGCAATACCCCCTTTATGAGATTTACTCACGTTGGCGGGTACCTCCTCAGTAACAGTTTTGGCTTTACCAATAGTCACATCAGCTCTTTTAGTTATGGGTTCGTCATTCTTGCTTTTCGTACCATCATCAACTTTCAGCTCCTTCACAATGCGGTTCTTCAAGTAGAACTTTCCATCGGCAAAGTGTGACTCAGCCTCGGTAAATGGCTCATCATCAGCAACTACCGTCTTCTCGACTTCACCCTCGTAGTATTTTAAACATTGATGGTAGGTAGATGGAACAACTTTATTCTCATGTATCCAAGGACTCCCAAGCAAAACATTGTATGAAGTCTTCGCGTCAATCACATGCAGCCATGCACTTGATTGCATATCTTCAATAGTGATTCCCAGCCTGATTGCGCCTATGGATCTTTTCCCCCTTGGTTAAATCCTTGGATCATCACACGACTTTCTGAGAGTTCGTTCATGGGAATACCAAGTTCTTTCACAGTATGGATTGGCAAAATGTTCACTGAGGATCCTCCATAAACCAAAATCCGATTTACCCTTTCATCGCGCATATAGCCAACCAGGTACAATGGGTGGTTATGAGGATTGTCAACTAGCAAAAGATCGTCATTTGTGAACGTGACCTTTTCCTCACAAGCATTAACTTCTTGAGGAGTGGACTCGATGGGCTTTTCCGAAGATGGTGCCAACGGTAGGTCATCACTCTTTTCTTCCCCTTTGTCATCATGGCAACAAGAGGCATCAATGCCCTCATAGGAAATCTTCGTGCGAAACCAACTTGGTAAAAACTCCTCCAAGGTCACTGGATTTCGTGGCTTTTGAGGGTGGTGCATCTCCACTTTTGCTTTCTTCAAATGCCTAACTGGATTCTTTTTTATTGGTTTTTTTACCATCATCTTCCTTGTTGGTTGTTCCACTGATTCTTTTTGTGGGCTCCTTTTGTGGTGCCTACAACGAGTCACCAACGTCCAACCTTCATCATCATCAGGTTGGTTGACTTCAACTTTGTCGCTCTCCAGTAATTCTTCATTTTTACTTTCTTTAAAATTACATAATTCATCCGGACTGAATGTGCCAAAGGTGATAGAGACTTGGTTTGCGCTTGCTTTCTCATCTTCAAGCACGATCTTCTTTTCACGAGCCAAGTCCATGACTTTATCCTTGAAGACAAAGCACTTCTCTAGAGGGTGGCTTACAAGTCGGTGATATTTGCAGTAGTTTGGGTAATTTGTTTTCCCAGCTTCATTTGGTCGCTTCATCTCCGGAAGCTCGATGAGATTTAACTCAAGGAGTTCTTCGAAAATGGCTGGCACATCAGAATCCAAGAATGGGTACTCTTTCTCTTGCATTTCTTTTAGAGTCAGCTTCCCACTTGGCTTATCTTGAAACGAAGTAGATTTCATACTCTGCTTCTTGCTCTCCTTCGTCGTGAACTTCACAAGTGACGTATTGACATTCATAGCTTCTTTGCTTTCAGACTTGGGTACGAATTTGCCCCACTTCCTGACTTCTTGCTTATCATTCACTTTGCGAGGTTCATAGATGGGTAGCCTTTCATTTCCAATGGAGGTCATGCTCAATTCCATGTCATGGGCACGAGTTGCAAGTTTTTTAAATGTGCTAGGCTTGATACCTTGCAAGATGTAGCGCAATCCCCAATGCATGCCTTGGATGCACATCTCTATGCCTGAAGCTTTACTAAGTCTGTCTTTGCAGTTGAGGCTTGCATTCCTTCAACGACTGATAAAGTCAATAACTGGTTCCCCCTTTCGTTGACGAGTATTTGTAAGCTCTATCATACTCATCGTGCGTCGTGTGCTATAAAAGCGATTGAGGAACTCTTTCTCTAGTTGATCCCAACTATCGATAGATCCAGCCTCAAGGCCTGTGTACCAGTCAAAAGCATTTCCTTTTAGCGAGCGGACAAACTGCATGATGAGGTAATCTCCATAAGTCCCAGCATTGTTGCACGTCTCAACGAAGTGTGAAATATGTTGCTTTGGGTTACCTTTACCATCAAACTGTTGAAACTTCGGAGGTTGATAGCCAACAGGCATCTTCAACATATCGACCCTTGTAGTGTACGGCTTCGCATATGTAAGGGAGGATTTGACAGAAACTTCATATTTGTTCTTAATGGTTCCTTCGATGAACTCTTTCAGTTGATCGATTGGAATCATCCCTTCAGATGAGACAGGGATAGCCTTAGTGGATGCTGCTTTTCTTGGGGGAGAGTCACTCTCTATTACTTCTGGGAGGTTGCCGGGTGCATGGGTAGATTCTTCTTCCATCAAGATTCTCACCCTGTCTGTTAGCTTGTCAATTCTAGCCTCTTGATTTTGCATGCATTTGGTCAAGCCAGCAATTGCTTCCGTCAAGTTTGCCAACTGCTCCTCCATAGATGAAGTGTTTGTCACCATGGCTTGCATGATTGTCGTAGATGACGGAGAGTAACATGAATTTTCACACAGATTGATCCTTGACTAGCTCACGCTATGTGGTGTAAGTGGGGAGGATCCATCGCTTGAAGCATCATCATCTTCCTTCACAGCAGAGTGCTTGGAGCTGGAGAGGTCAAGCAGAGCAAGAGTTTTCTTGATCTTTTCAGCAACACCGCTTCCTCCTTCAGATGCATTTGTGGAAGATCTTACTCCTTTTGAGGATGAAGATCCAAAAATAGGGGTTGATGCGGACGACACTTGGGGTGTCTGTTGTCCTAAAGAGCTTGCTTTGCTCCTCGTAACTGGTCCGAAACTTCCAAAGGTGACATCGAGGATGCTTTCCACATGAGCATAGAACCTAGAGTTAGCAGTCTTGGTGGATATTGATCTGGATTTGATTTTCTTCGAAGCCATTTCAATGTTCTTGAACTTTGGTGAGTGAAAAGTTGAGATGAGAGGTAGAGATAGTCCCACTGGGCGTGCCAGAATTTGTAGACAATAAATTTGCGTCGAGAAAATAAAATCAAGACCGAAAAATATCGCAACAATCGTAGTATTTTATTTCAAATATTTGAGTGTTACAATCTCTATGATTCCTCTGATTCTACTTTTCTAGTATAAATTCAAGGGCCTTTGAGCTTGATCTTGAATTGTAATTTGATTTATCCGTCACGAACACTTTGATTGTTGCCACGAATTTTATCACAAACAAGTAGCCTTGATCTTGAACGCCTTGTATTTGATTTGACTTCGTTCTTGATCTTGAATACTTGAATTGTTCTTCGTTCTTGAGCTTGAACTTGATTTCTTGAACTTGAACTTGATTGCTTGAAGCTTGAAACTTGTAGAGAAATTTGCGGCGTTTGATCCACGAGCTCTCTCTTGCTTCTTGTTATAACTTCTGGTCTCTTTTTCTGAGTTATGAAGACCCCTATTTATAGTTGTGGAAAGAAGGAGTTGTGATAAGAACAAACTCTTTCCGACCAATCAAATTGAAGTGTGACATGATCACATTTGATTGGCTAGAACATGTCACTTGCATACGTGGCGCGATTTCATTGGACTTTTAGTGTGACTGGGCATGCCTTGTCATTTTGACACATGGCACAATCCTATTGGCTCTTTCGTTTGACTTGGCGTGCCACATCATTTGACATATGATACCAAACTGGGCCTCTAGGAAGATAACATCTTGGGCTTAATTAAGTGGGCTCATCACTTTAGCCCAATAGATTAAGACTTATTTATTTAATCCATAAATATTGGACCTATATAATTAATTCATTTATATATTAGCCCATAATATTTATTTGGACCAATATATCTTGAATTTAAAATATAGTCCAAATTATTTTATGGATTTAATTTAAATAAAATTTATATGCCTATAAGTGTGAGAGAATTTCATACTTTGAATTAATTTAAATAATAAAATAAAGCAAATAAATAATTAATACTCAAAAATATTATTGATAAATTCAAATATTATATAGTGAAAGATTAAAAATAAATAAAAAAATTATTTTAAGAGATAGAAAAACCATATTCTTTATAGTATATTATAATAAAAGTAGCAGATGGGGATATAAAATAGGTGCCAAGCTAATAAAAAGTTAAGTAATAATGTAACCATATTAAGTAACGGGTAACACAATAACAATAAACAAAGAACAAAAAATAGAGAATTTTTTTTTGTAAACAAATAATATAATTGTAGATATATAGAAGAATTAGACATTTAAATTTGATATAAGAAAACTTTTTAAATTATACGAGAAAAAATATATTATATGGATAATATCACGCAATTGAAAACATAATTTATAAACCTAAAATTTAAATCATTTACAATGAAATAACACCAAGCAACAAATTAACAATATAAATATATAATTAAAATTGTCATGTAGTTAAGTTATAAAAAAATTAAAGTCAAAACTCTATATGAAAACAAAAGAAAAAAATTAATTGCTTATTGCACATAATACTAAATAATAATTACTAAATGTGTAGATTTATGAAAAATAATAAAAGAACTTCTTCGTTTAAACTTTGGCATATTTTCAAAAGAATTAAAAAAATAATACGATAATGTTTATATTATAGATACAACACGAAATGTGAAAAATAATTAAAATATTATATGATAGAAAATAATGTATATAGAGGTGAATAGAAGTAATGTGAAGGGGTCTACACTTTATATTTGTTTAATAAAATAATTAAATAGGAAAAATAATATTATTGATAAATTTAAACAAAATAATTGGAGCTACGGAACAAAAGAACAATGTTAAATTAAATTTTAGGGTAATACAAAACTATATTCATTATATTATACTAAAAGTAGAGCAATGAGTAAGGACATTAAGTAACGCGATAAGCTAATAAAAAGTCACATGGTAATATAGCAAGTGTGCATTATGATTAAGCCAAATGACAAGCTAATATAAAGCCACTTAGCAAATTATGACAATATTTGTTATAGTATTTGATTTTAATTGAAAGACAGGATATTTATTTAAATTTAAATAGAAAGATAGTAAATAAGATTCTTTTGAATCTGAATGGAAAGAAAGTTAAATTTGAATTGATTGATTAATTAATTAGGAAAGCTAATCAACACATAAATGTTCCAATTCAAACGGGAGGCTCAACGAGTGAGGCGAATTTTTCTAAATAATGAGAAAGAGTTTTTTGAAATTTGAGTTCACAACAAAAATAACAGAAAAAATAAAAACATGTTTGTTACTAGAAATAAGACTAAAAAATCTAGGCTCGAACCCATAATCATAATTACCGAGTTGTTGGATCAAAACTTAACTTTCGTCACTACCTTAAGGATAATGTTTAACTATGAATCGACTCAGACATTGGCTAAACAAATGTCAATTGTGTTGCCTTTTGATAAAATTAATTATCTAATATTTTATAATTTATTTTATATCTCAATTGTTTGGAAGCAATACATATATCTTTTTTATTTTTTTTATCTATTTTTCTATTAGTGCTAGCAGTTGCTATGCTAAAATATACAATAAGGAAGGATAGATCCTTCTCTAATGACTCATGTATGAACAATGACTTTTTAGCGCGTTGTTGATATTTATGTTCTCTCAAAATGTATAAGCCAATTGATCGAGCAACCTATATATATATATATATATATATATATATATATATATATATATATATATATATATATATATATATATATATATATATATATATATATATATATATATATATATATATATATATATATATATATATATATATATATATATATATATATATATATATTTGGATAGGGTAAACACATAGATGAATATAATTGCACTATTTGGGATTGCTATTTGCACAAAATAAAGTGGATTGTAAAATCATAAGGTAAGATTCATTTAATTAAGAATTACATGTAAGAACTCATCTTCTTTTTGTAGATGTACATCGTAGAAAAAAATATTTAAAGTAGGTTAACATTTATTTAATTATAATATATTAATCTTAACTATATCCCAAAGGTATCATTTAACTTGTTAAAAACAATGTGACTTTAATTGTGTGGTTAAAATTGAGGTAACTAGAAAAATTATTGAGCAAATTACGATCCAACAGTTTTATAAGTTAGTAACTCCCAAAAGTTAGAATATATCGTTGTTAATAAATTATCATGTATGTATATATTAATTTGTCACCGTATAATTTTAGGTTGGTAGAAGTTGATGTTGATGTGAGAATTTATTATGTTGAGATAATAATATAATATATTTTTATAATTTAAATTAAGATATTACGAAATATATTTTTATTTGTTACTACTCTATATAGTATGACTTCACTCAGTTTCAATATAGATGAGATAGTTTGACTTAACATGAAATTTAAGAACGAAAATGAAAACTTTTGAAACTTATGATCCTAATAGTTTTGTGGGGCCATGATATTTGCATTGGTGTAAGAACTTCTCATTATATGTAAAATGGGTAAATAAAAAATTTAAAGTTAAATTATTTTCAAATACATAAATGTGTCATTCTTTTGGAACAGACCAATAAAAAAAATATTTTATGTAAATTGAAAGGGAACGAATATTTATTTTTGAATCTTATTGTATTTTTTATTTGTTTGTATCACCGGTTATATATGAGGTTATAATATTTAAGTTTATGTCAATAGTTATTCATATAATTTGTTCTTTTTAATTTATAGAATTTAGCAGGATCATAATATGATCCGCACATCGTGCGGGTACTAATACTAATATACATCTTCAAGCTATCACTTATATTTTTCTTTTACAATTTGTTCTTTTTTTTTATTTTATATATAGCTAAAAAGGACAAAGAATGGAGAAAAATACTGCGACTTAACTTTTGTTTGCTTGTGGAAATTTGAAATTTTGTCATTGTAAACAATTGTAGATTAACTTTTATAACAAGAGAATTTTTCAAAGAAGTAGAAACATTTTGAGAACACTGATAAATTATAGACAAGAATAAGTTACAAATATTAAAATACATGTTTTTGTTTTGCAAATGTTTTCGCAAGAAAATGTTTAAATTTAATTATATCTTTTATGTTGTGATTTGCTTTGATATAAATACATTCAATTGAACATATTTGACCAAATTACCAAGTTGGTATGATCTATTAAAATGTTTTAATTCTAAACAATATTGATTGATTGAAAGACTAACATCATTTATGTCTGAAGTAAATGACATTATATAGCCGCTCTCAAAATAATAACTGAAAATTTATATATATTTTGTATATATATATATATATATATATATATATATATATATATATATATATATATACATACACACATTCTGTACGTTATATAAAAAATTTATACAAATTTTATATACTTTTTCGACTACCAATATAAATAATTTATGACGCGGACTAAAAGTGATAATACCCCGTATTTTTGTCTACATAGTTAACAACAGGGTAGTATTTGAAGTTTTTTTTTTCCTTTTCCATATAGATAGCATGAGAATATTGAGAGTCTAAGTGGTCATTAGCTTTGCTCCCTTCCTATATAGAAGGATTATGAGACATAATTTTGTTGGAGAAATTGAAATCCACTTGGCATAATCCAAACTAATTTTTCCCTTTTCTTTGTCTCTCTCTTCCTATGTCTGTTGTGCCATCTTCCTTCATCTTTGTTCTCAATATCTTAATCACCTGGAAATCCAATTCAGCTTAAATCTGATGAAAAAAATATTAAGATTCAACCCTCAGAATTTACCTTTGATTACCTTTACTACTTTTACATTTTCCGACAATGATTAGAATATCAAGTTTCCTCCATTATTTACTCGTACATTGTTCATGTAATAATCCCAGTCCCACTGGTAAAGATTAGGTGATATTGCATTCTATCTTGATCTTATATAATTAGATCTAGTTTTATGTACGATATTAGAAGAGGTAACTTAACATAGGAATCACATCTAGGTACACACAATTATATTCCATTTTTTTTTTCAAAAATATATGATTATATTATTCTCTTATACTCCTTAGAATCATAGTTGTTAGATCAGAAAATGAAGCATGAAACACATCAAAATCAGTTTACCTCAGCAAAATTATTTAATTCACAAAGGTACATTCATAGCCTTATTGTTTATTTCCTTTTCTTTGGGTCTGGTTTGGTTATAGGAATTTCAGTAAGCTTTTATCTCAAAGATGTTCCAATTACGTTAAAGAAAAAATTATTTTCTTTCCAACCTTCTCCACTTATAGTAACACCAAAACTGAATCCTCCACCATCTCAGCCATTGAATTTACCTTCGAATCAACAGCCACAACAACGCGTACAATTAAATAATGATCGTCGCGTCGAAAATAATATTAAGACGAAAAGGGTTGGTAGAATAGGGTTAACAGATTATATTAAGCCTCCAGAAGCCATGCACGATATGAACGACGAAGAGTTAATATGGAGAGCTTCAATGGTTCCTAAGGTTAGGAATTTTCCATTTAAACGTACCCCAAAAATTGCATTTATGTTTTTAGCAAGAGGAAGTTTGCCATTGGCTCCTCTTTGGGAAAGATTTTTCAAAGGAAATGAAGGGCGTTACTCCATTTATATTCATTCACAACCATCTTTCAACGGAATTGCACCTGAAGAAGGACCTATTTTTCATGGCAGAAGAGTACCAAGCAAGGTATGTTAAGTATAAACGCCAATTGCAATTATATAGTTTTTCTAAATGCTTCATTCATTTATCTTATTGCTTAGTACACTCCCACCTCTCTATAACATCATCGCTATATAACAATCATGCACAATAAAAGTCAATTTTTTGGAACCAATTTTTATGCTATAATATATGGTTTCTATAACAATACTTTGTTATAACTATGAAAAAAATTTGGAACAAAACGCTGTTATATAGAAATTAATTTGACTGTAGTAGTATTTAAGTTATGTATGTGAGCGGATTGTGTAGAGAATTTTTATAGTAGACTTCTTAAAGAATGGGCGAATTGCACCAAGTTCTACTTTTAACTCTGCTTTTTAAAATATATCCATAATTTACAATGTATCTAAATTAGCCAATTCACCCTAGAACTAAGTGTCCTGAATTTCTATATCCTGAAATTTAGGACATAAGATCGAATTTTTAGACACAATTTTCACACTTTAGGACACGATGTCCTGAAGTTTGAACCTCGAAGTTTAAAATTTAGGATGACGTGTCCTGAAATTTGAGCGAACTAGGTAATCTTTAAATACATTATAATATAGATATATTTTAAATAGCATGCTTAAAAGTGGCTACCTAGTGTCATTTCCACTTAAAAAATCTAGTGGACCAATACATCTTGTCTTTGGGCTTGACTTGACCATTTTCAATTTTGGGTTCGGCCAGTTTAAGATTGTTATACAAATAGCCGGTAACATTCAATGTTTATTTTTTCTAATCGGTTTATATAGATTATGTATTGATTATATACAATTATACATATATTATATGTGAATTGTAGATATATTTTATATCCTTCGGCAATTTATAATTTAGCAGATTAGGTGAGCTGCTATTTGGGTTTATACTTCTTGTTGGATTTCCTTTTCATTAGGTGACTACATTTGTACTTCCCGCACTGTTTAGTGGGAAGTTCATAATATAATATTAATTTAGTTATATGCAGAATGCTAATTTCAATGCATATGAAAAACTGTCCTAGTTATCACATAGCTTGTGTATATGTGTTATTTCAATTTACATAAAGAAGCTTCTTTGACCTTTTTTGTTGTACGATTGTTATTTTATAACTCTATTTAATTTGATAATATCCTCATTGTTGGCAAAATGTGTAGAGAGTGGACTGGGGAGAATTCAGCATGGTCGAAGCAGAACGAAGGTTACTAGCCAATGCCTTACTTGACATGTCAAATGAGCGTTTTGTGCTGCTTTCAGAGGCTTGCATCCCCTTGTACAATTTCACTGCCATCTACACCTATATCATGAACTCCACGAAAACTTTCGTGGAGTCCTATGATGAATGGGGCCCTGTTGGACGGGGCCGTTACAATAGCCAGATGACACCATGGGTGACCATCGAACAATGGCGAAAAGGGTCCCAATGGTTCGAACTCGACCGGGAGATCGCCGTCGACGTGATCACCGAGCCAAAGTATTTCAATTTATTCAAAGAATTTTGTAGGCCAGCATGTTACTCCGATGAACATTACTTGCCAACTTTTGTAACTATGAGATATTGGTGGAAAAATGGCAACAGAACGTTGACTTGGGTTGACTGGACAAAAGGTGGGCCCCATCCAACGAAGTTTGCTAGGACAGAGGTAACAAAGGAGTTGTTAAACCAAATGAGAAGTGGAATTCAGTGTGAATATAATGGAGAGCCTACAAGTATGTGTTATCTTTTTGCAAGAAAGTTTTTGCCTAGCTCATTGGATAGGCTTTTGAAGTTTGCTCCTAAGGTCATGATGTTCGGTTGATATATGTATTTTTGTACATATAATCTCTCACTTCACAACGGTTTAATTTTACGTATGGTCACTCGTGCCTAAAGAAGGCACAATTTTCCTAACATTATTTTCAGAAGGAAGATTTTGTAGGAGTTAGTTTCTATTAAAATTAAATCAAAAGCAAATGCAATGTCATGTAATTCTTTTATTTTCTTGATAGGCCTTTTTTTGGTCGTATAGAGTGCTACCTCATTTTCAATGTGACAATGAACAAAAATCACTTGTGTATTTTTTTTGTCACAACTGATGGATTGTTTTGTGTGGAGATAGACTAATATATATATATATATATATATTAGATTAAATTATACTCCTGCTTGAAGTTGCATTTGGTGGTATTATTTATATTTGGTAATGCAAAGTCAAAGAGTTTTCTGTAGTTCTTTTTTTCCTTCTTTACTACTTTGTCTTTTGTGAAAAACAAAGTGTCCCTCGTCTATTGTGGAAAGTTTCTTCCTCTTTTTAAATTGAATTACTCTTTGTTGCACTTGTAAAGAGCTAGAAAAATAGAGTGGTCTCGCACACATGAGAAATTGGTCCTAAATGCAAAACGGGTTGATTTCCCCCCCCCCTCCCACACACACCATTGAATTCTGTAACAGCAGTCGGGCCGAAATCGCTTTCAAGATTGGCTTGCCACGTCATAGTATTTTTTGATAAGTTATTCTTGTTTCCTTCTTGTTCTTGGTCAATATTATCTACTCATTTTTCTTACGGTATCAATCATTTCCTTCAATATAGTGGCGAGCAAAGTTATTTTCCCTTTGGATCTTATGCATGTTATGAATACCTAATTTTTGTATGCTTTTTAATTCCTACAAAAAAACTAACTTTTGGATGGTTTTAGCTATTTTAGTTAATTTTCTTTGAATTTATTTGTATATTTATATGTGAATTCCTTAATTAAAAAGTATTAATTTTTTTTTTATATTTTAATTTGCATCCTTAATTTATATATACCAAAAAAAATTTCTTTCTACTTGCATATTTTCTTTAGAACTAAATAAGACTATAATTTCATTAGAGTGAAAAAGGATTGGGTTAGTGTATTTTAATTAATATTGAACCAAAATTGGCCCAAAGTTTGAGCCCAGTTCGGCCATACCTGGTCCAATAAATGGCCTGTCAAGACCTGGTCCAAACGGCGTAGTTTCATGATTAAACTATATAGTTTTATTAGTTAGTTACTTCACTATAATACGTGTCTTGCCTAATCATAGATTTTTATTTTTTTCCCCTTGGATTGATCATATAAACATTAGTTTAATTGGCTAAGTTGAATGCTGAATTTTTTGCTTTTACATTGGTTTTAATTGGTTAGTTAGTTTGATATTAATTTGTGAAGGGTAAAAGATAAATGATGAAGTAGTGTACATGTTTGGTTTCTTTTACTGTTTTGGAGTTGTTGGGAGTACATCTACTTTTGTTTGTGTCTGAAATTAGTGAAAAAGGACAGTCCTTTTCTCATTTTTTGGGCATATTTTTGGTTAAGGCAAAACCTAACCTCAAGGACCTTCTACTACTATAAAGAGAGGGGTCCCCGAGGAGCAGTTGAATACATTATAGTAAAGTAAGCTGAAACCAAGAAAAAATCTTCCAAAAATAAAAGCAGTAAATTTAGTTTCTAGGCTTTAGTTTCTTTGAAAGTGCCTGAAGTTTGTGGGTTTGATTTTTTGGTTTATTTCGGGTGTCTTTTGCTGCTAGTTCTTGTTGGTTTTGGCTGGGTTTAGTTGCCGTTTTTCTCTACCTTGTTGCTGCGTTTAAAATTCTGCAATCTAGGTAACTTTCAACCTTGTAATTTTGTTCTATTCGATTGAAAGTGAAGAAGAGTCGCATATCCGAGTTCCTTTCAGTTTCTTTGGTTCTTATTCTACTTCCTGCTCGTTAAAAGAATGCATGAGTGCCGAAATTATTATAAGAAGTAGACTAGTTTATTTTACATTCGCTTAAATTTGGACTAAAAATTTGTCGGCTATCAGAGGATTACTTCTGATGAACCTAATTATTACACTAGTTAATGTTGTGAACTTGGTTCAAGGTTACTATCATTCTTAGTTTTTATTATTAGGTTGTTAAGTATAGATCAGGCGACTTAATTTTAAAAAAATGCATTCTAAAAGGTCCAAACTTTTCACTGCTCTTTTACATAAATAAATGTGCTTGAAGCATTAGGTGAAATTTGAAAATGGAATTTTTAGATTCACGCTGTTCTTGATTTTTTTTTTTGACAATGTAATATTTTTTATTTTTTTGATGTCTTAGCTTGGTCTATTTCGTTTTGTTATCCATTGCATGATGAAATCTTTGTTTACTTGTCATCCTTTGTTAGTTTTAATGAGCATATGATTTTACGATTGCAAATTTTGAATGCTTTTGTTTGATTAATTTATTCAGAGTTTGGTTTAATATAATAATAAAAAAGGGAACATTCTTCGTCATTAGCATATGAGAAATTTTCATCCTATACCATATAAGAAACTATATTACTAAATATGTTCATAGTTTACATATTACCATTCATGCTAATAGTATTTCTACATAATATACACAATGCATTAAATAAGGAATCATTATAGTTGTATGATTCCTTATTTAAGCGCCCTAAAAAAGGAGAATTACATATTTTCCAGATCTTCCAACGCAGATCACGCACAGTAATCACCATCGTCGACTTCTTTACAAAATTTCCGTACGCTGTTTTTTGCGCTAAACTCTATTTCAACATTTTCTCTGATTTCACAAATCAAAATCGACAAAATCTTCTATAATTCTTCTGCAACAAAAGCAATTATGGCGAAAATACAAAGCAAAGGAAAAGAGAGCAACAATTCCACCATTGACAACCACTAAAAAGCTTTGAAGTTTTGGATTCAAATTTGAGTTTTCAAAAATCATTATTTGTTTGGATTGAGTGTTGTTGAAAATAATTGAGAATATGGTTTGGAGTTTATATCTCAATAGGGGTTTTGGTGAAGATTAGACTTGATTTTGATTGAATTTCAGATTGAAATTCGAAGAAGAAGAAGACGTATATTGCAGAAATTATAGATAAATTGTAGAAACATTGTATACAGTTGTTTATTTATTTTTCTTTTATTCATTTACCTATTGTATGAAAGTTGAACAACATTGTATAAAAATTATATTTAAGTGGATGATTTAATACTGTTTTGTACAAAAATATATATCAAAAATATGAAACACACATTTCAAGGGAAGCATTTCGAGTCCAAATATGTACCTAGTTTATAGATATTTTGTAGATAAATTATAGATTATTTGTATTCTGATTGTAGATACTTTATTTTCTGTTTTCACAAATAAAAAAATGACTAAAACTTCTACAAATCTTCTGAAAAAAACGCAATTATGTCAAAAATCCCAATTATACTACAATTGAATGAGAATTGGGATATTAAAATTTAATGTACCCAGTTTGTAGATATTTTGTAGATAAATTGTAGATTATTTGTATCTTGATTGTAGATGTTATATTTTCTGTTTCACAATCAAAAACAACTAAAACTTCTACAAATCTTCTGCAAAAAATGCAATTATGTCGAAAATCCCAATTATGCTACAATTGAATGAGAATTGGGATATTAAAATTCAATGTACCCAGTTTGTAGATATTTTATCGATAAATTGTAGATTATTTGTATTCTTATTGTAGATGCTTTGTTTTCTGTTTTCATAAATAAAAAACGACTAAAACTTCTACAAATCTTCTGCAAAAAAAGCAATTATGTCGAAAATTCCGATTATGCTACAATTCTGTGATCCTCCTATATGCTCTTGTTACTCCTTACGAAACTGCTATGCTAAATATGGAATCCAAAAAAATATTTCTGCAATTTTTCTTCAAGAAAAATAAATAAACAACATTCTACAATTTCTGCAATATACGTCTTCTTCTTCTTCTTCTTCTTCTTCTTCTTCTTCTTCTTCTTCGAATTTCAATCTGAAATTCAGCCAAAACCAAGTCTAATCTTCATCAAAACCCCTCAAAATTGAGATATAAACTCCAAACCATATTCCCAATTATTTACAACAATACCCAATCCAAACAAATAATGATTTTTGAAAACCCAAATTTGAATTCAAAGCTTCAAAGCTTTTTAATGGTTGTCAATGGTGGAATTGCTGCTCTCTTTTTCTTTTCTCCTATGTTACTGAAGGAACCCAAAATCATAACCATCAAAAGTTATTGATGTGTATGAAACTTTGAAGATTTGACTTCAATATTGACTGGTTGTAGAAGAAAAAACCTTGATTTTGGACGTTAATGGTAGAGGGTTTCAATTGTTTTTCTGGATTTAGCAGAGGGTTTCAATGTTTTTCTGATTTCTGGGTGTGTGGTGATACGTGGGTAAGGGTGTGGGGTTGGGAGAGAGAAACGTGAGGGGAGGGGGGGGATTTGGAGGAATATACAGTACCATAAATGTAAGAGTGATATAAGGTACAATTAATGTACAGTTAAAAAACCTTATGGTCTATAATTGGTAATTAAGTGTAACGACCCGACCGGTGGTTTTGAGCTTTTGCACTTCGCTCGCCAGTTCGCGGGCATGACTTGCCTCGTGTGATGTATTATGACTGATGTAAATCATTGGTTTTGGTTTTTACGGAAATCGGAATAAGTTTGAAAGAACAGTTCTCAGTTGTAGCTTGAAATTGGAAAGGTTTGACCAAGATTTGACTTATTTGTATATGAGCTCGGATCGGAATTTTTATGATTTGGTTAGCTCCGTTGGGTGATTTGTGACTTACGAGCACGATCGGAAGTGGTTTTGGAGGTCCGGAGTAGAATTAGGCTTGAATCGGCGAAGTGGAGATTTTGGCAATTTCCGGTTGGTAGGTGAGATTTCGATTCAGGGGTCGGAATGGAATTCCGAGAGTTGTCGTAGCTTCATTATGTCATTTGGGATGTGTGTGCAAAGTTTTAGGTCATTCAGAGGTGGTTTGGTTAGGTTTTTGATCGAAAGCGTATTTCGGAAGTTTTAGAAAACTTAGGCTTGAATTCAATGTGAATTGGTGGATTTGGTGTTGTTTGAGGTGTTTTGATGATTGGAACAAGTTTGAATGAGGTTTTAGGATGTGTTGGTGGCTTTAGTTGAGGTCCCGGGGGGCCTCGGGTGAGTGTTGGGTGGCCAATCGGGCTAGTTTTGGTATTGGATAATTGCAGAAACTGTTCAGTTGTTGCAGACGAAATTGGCCTTCGCAATCGCGTGGGGCGAGTCGCGATCGCGTAGAAGGATTTTGGGGTGGTCTGTGTTTGGCCTTCACGTTCGCGTTTGAGGCCTCGCGTTCGCGGAAGGTGGGAGGCTGGTGCTTCACGTTCGCGTGAGGGTAGGTCGCGTTCGCATAGTGGAGTTGGCGCGTGAAGGGTCCAGGAGCTGTTGCTCTTCGCATTTGCGTAAGTGGGACCGCGTTCGCGTAGGTTGAGGAGTCTAAAGCATCGTGTTCGTGAGCCCTTGGTCGCGATCGCATAGAAGGAAATCTGGTCAAGTTAAATTTGCGCATCACGAAACGCGAGTGTTTGACCGCGTTCGCGAAGAAGGAATATCAGAACTGGGCAGAAAGTTTATAAGACATTTTATCCGCGATTTTGAGCCATTTTTCCTCCATAGCAGAGTATTTTGAGAGCTTTTTGAAGGTGATTGAAGAGAGATTTAAGGAGAATTGATTGGAGGTAAGATTTTTGAACCTAAAACGTGATTCTATTGTGAAATTAACCTAGAAATTCATAGAATTTAAGATAAAAAAATGGATGAACTAGGGCTTGGTATTTTGAACTTTTGAATTGGGATTTGAAGGACCATTTGAGGTCGGAATTGAGAACTTTTGGTATGTATGAACTCGTGGAGCGATAAGGAATCTAATGATGTGAAAATTTCTGAGTTTCGAGAAGTGGGTCCGGGGCTCGGGTTTTGCTAATTTCGGGATATTTGATATTTTTCGATTGTTTTCACTTGGGCTCTGTTCCCTTAGCATATTGTGACGTATTCGTTCTGATTTTGGTTAGATTCGACGCACGTGAAGGCCAATTCGAGGGGCAAAGGCGTCGCGAGCTAGAGTTGTAGCCGGTTCGAGGTGAGTAATGATTGTAAATGATGTCCTAAGGGTTTGAAACCTCGGATTGCACATCGTAGTGTTATATTGAGGTGACACACACGCTTGATGATGAGCGTGGGGTCGTTTACTATTGGGGATTGTGACTTGGTCCGTCCCAGTACTTCAGTTGACACGGGGGTCCCTTCTTCCCGGACTCATCCTTTCACGGCCCAGCAGTTGACTCGGACACTAGCCAGTTTGAACAACTAGATGTCAGTTGCGACATCCAAGTTGTCTACATTGTCTGCTACAGTTGAGGCCCATCCAGCACCTTCCACTACTCAGTTTCCTCAGTCCATTGAGGACACACTAAAGAAGCTTCAGGAAAATCAGGAGAAGATTATGAGGACTCAGGACGCCTTGACTATGGCGGTGGATTCACATGGCAAGGCTTTGAGGGAGCTTGCCAAGGAGCACAAGAGATGAGGAAGTCAAGGGCGTCTAAGGAGTCGGTGAGAGTGCTACGGACTGATGTGGACAGGCTATTGGCAGACCAGATGCCTTTAGACTTGTTATTCGGGGATCCACCCCCAGCAGCAGATCCAGCTCCAGCAGCAGCACCAGTGCCATAGCCACAGTAGGAGCAGGAGCAGGCACCCAGGCCCCCAAAAAAGAAGAGGAAGCTCCCCAGTTCAGTTGGTGCAGTTATTGAGCTACCAGACCCACAAGAGACCCCCTCCAGTGATGCACCTATCAGTCAGCCGGTTTAGGAGCAGGCCCCAGTCCCAGCAGCTGAGCAGCAGGAGATCGGGAACCAGTCTGAGGTTCCCGTACATACAGAGGACTTGGGGACCACTGATGATCCCATGCAGACGGACCAGGCATAGGGAGATCCTATATCCTTTCTTTTCTTTTGATATTTATCTGATAGTTGACATTGAGGACAATGCCAGCTTTTATTCGTAGGGACGCCCTACTTTTTTCTGGATGACTGTATATATATAGATTCTTAGTTTATTTTTATTGATTTTTTGTTTTTTTTACTTTGGGCTGTATATAACTTTACATTTCTGTATATATTCATCCCCCGTTGTATATTCTACTCCCCTATTTTACATATTCATTCTATTTTCTATTTTCGCAAAATTTTCGTTTTTAGCTTTGTAGTTAGGCTCGTAGCCGCTTGTTTTGATTTTGGCGTTTCCAATAAGCCCTTGGTTTTCTTAATTCCATGGTTCTTTCCAAGGGTTGAGTATTGTGCGAACCGGGTGGCTCTTCCCAATGATAGATGGCGTGACAACCTTCTTAAGGGTTTGAGTCCGTTTCTTTGATTTTTCTTTTGTTTTTGATAGTGTAGTTAAAGGCACCTCAAGTAAAGCTTCACTTGGGCCTAGCACATTTGCCTTTGATCCCATGGTCAAAGACATAATGTTATGTTCAGGATGGTGAAAGTCGTGGCTTTGAGACTCTTGCGTTGACCAAACGATCATCATGTGGTCTTTTTGGACCATTGTGTGTTTAAATCATAACTAAGGTCGTTGTGGTCCCTCGACTCGATGTCTTTAGCAAATCCCTAGCGTGTGTGGTGAGGAATTGAAATTTGAGTCCAAGTCCCAAGCCAATGGTCTAGAACTTGCCCTGAATGTCTGTTGAGGCAAAATCCTAGGTGAACTTTGACTTGAGAAATGATTATAGGCTCTCCTTGATCTAAATGCTAAGTTAAACAATTTCATAGCCTTCTAATGAAATAATCCCTAGTTAACCCTTTTGAGCCTTAAACCTTTTTCCTTCAAGAACCAATGCTACAAGCCTATACCCGTTCTAAACGATTACCCTCTCTCGTCACCCAAATCTTCCCTTGAGTAATGGCAAAAATCTAAGTTTGGGGGGAGAGACAAGAAAGGAAGCAAAGCAGTAAGGTACAAAAGAAAGAAAAGAAGGCAATGAAAAAGCAAGAAAAGAAAAAGGACAAAAAGAAAGTCCCATGTGAACAAGAATAAAAAGGGATTCAAGGAAAACAAAAGTGAAAAAGGCGTGGAGAAAGTAGAAAAAGGAGAAATGTTTTGAATTGTATAAGAAAGAGTGACAATGTATCTCTCTAACCCCTTGCGAAGAAGTGAAATCCTCAAAAAGAGCCAAGAAAGTTGCGCCGAAATGAATCAAAAGAAGTGCTTAAGGGAAGATTGAACCCACGTGAATAAAAATATGTCCTACCCTTGCCTAAAAGCCTTCACAATGACTCCACAAAATCCCTATTTGATCTTAAGTTGAAGGGAGCTTACATTAGTGGATATTTACATAAGGGGCAAGCATATGGTACTTAGAGCCGGACTTGTGACCTTCCTTTTTGAGAGAGATGAGTGAAATTTCATTTGTTTCGATTTGTGTGTCAATATTTAAAAGGTGAGGTTTGCTTAGGGAGAGTTGAGGATGTGAGAGTTTGGGTTCCACAATGACCAAAGTAAGTGAGAAAAGCTCTTTGATGAAATGTGTCAACTCTTGATGCTCTTGTGTCACACTTGATCCATAGTTTTCAAAGTTTTAAATGTGTTAATGATGCATTCGTACTGAGGGCAATTGTTAGTCCCAATTGATGCTTGTTGAAGTTATTTTAGGATAGCTGGAATTACTTGGATGTTCCTTTAAGGGGTGGGTCTTATTTTGTTTGCTTGAGGACAAGCAAAGGTTTAAGTTTTAGGGAATTGATAAGTTAGGATTTTAAAGTGTTTATGTCCCTACTTGCCTATGCTTTGAGCATAAATTGATACAAAAACAGTCCCAAAATGCTCACAAATTGTGCTTGATTGCTGGGTTGATTGACAAAGTGACGAAATGTCAAAGATCGGCTCAAAAAGGAGTGAAACCCGCTCAAGTATCAAAGACCAAGAGAAGTGAAGAAAAAAGGGGCCTAGTGCGGACCGCGTAACAATGACCGCGGACGCACTAGGAGGTTCAGAGTCTAGACATTTTCAAGCTTAAGGTCACGCAGCCGCGGTAGGATTTATGCGGCCCACGGAGAAGCATCGCGGCCGCACTCCTGCTCTGTGCGGTCCGCGTTCATAGGGTTCACAAAGGGCATTTGTCCTTATGCGGTCCGCGGTCACGTCTGCGCGGACCGCGCCAGTTGCCTTCGCGGCCGCAGTACACTCCCACACGGTCCGCATCCCCCAGTTCAAGTCATCAAACAACTGAAGCCCAAGAGCCAGTGCGGCCGCGGTCCATTTTGTGCGGCCCGCGCTGACTCCATAGGGGTATTTTTGTCTAATTTTTCCAGCCTAGTATAAATAGAACATTTAACTATTTTTTTATTGAGCCGTTAGATCTGAGAACAGAAGAACAGCTGCGCTTGGTGTTGTAGCCATTTTTGGCATATTTGCTTCCCATTAACAATAGATTATTGTAGTTTCTTCTTAGTAATTAATTAATATGTGTAGTTCTTCATCTATTTCTTCAGTTTCTTCTTTAATTATGTGTAGCTAAACCCATTAGCTAGGGTTGTGGCTCAACCCTAGTGTGGGTAATTGATGGGTGTTGCCATCTAGGGTTAGATTGACTATGGGTGTTTGTTATTTGGGTTGATTTTATGATTTAATTTAGAATTGGTGGTTGCAAACACTGATTCAAGCTTTGTGGGTTTAACTCTTCTTGAGAAAGAGAGTTTATGACCTCAAAATTGACCCAACAAGGAATTGGGATGGACTCATGAGAAATGATAGTCCCAATTAACGGGTTAAATCTCGAGAGAGTAATCACCCTACTTGAACCCTAGTTGCTTGGTCTAATTTGCCAACCCAATTGGTCTCGAGAGAGTCAATTGGGTAAAATCACTTTCTCTACCGAGAGGTGTGAGAGTGGGTAAAATTGTGCAACGGTTATAGCATAAGCCCCAAATAAGTCAATCAAACCTAAGTAATATCTACCCGTCAATTAGCCACCAAGGTAATGTCACGACCCTAGTGCTCTTCCTTCCCATTAATTACAACTTAGCAATATTCTCCTAGCATAATCTAGCTTTAATCCATAGTTTTATAATAGTAGTTATAAATACAAAAACTCAAAAGATGCTTGAAGTGACATTAGAAGCACAACCGCAACTCTAGGCTAGACAGAAAATACAACTCCACTACTAGCTCCCTGTGGAAATTCGATCCCGGACCTCTATTCGGGTAAAAGCTATTGCGATCCGCTCTTCCTACCATAGTGTAGTGTCGAGTTAGCAGCGATCAACTTTTTGGCGCCGTTGCCGGGGAGCTTACGTTGTTGACTATCTGTTTCGTTAGTTTTGTGTTTTGCTTCTCTTTCCTTCTTGTTTACTAATTTTGTTTGTGTCGATCAATCAGGTACAATGACTCTTAATGCAAATGACCCTCTCGATAATGTGATAGCGGGGGAGGAGGTAGAGGATCTAGAACCAGATGAGGTCTTACCTCAACTTCCACGGAGAGGCCGACATGTAAATGTAAATACAAATGAGAATAACAATATTCCAGACCTTCCTCTGGTACCACCAAGAGTGGCTCCCAGATACTAAATCAAGGATATGCTAGTGCTATTGTTCCTCCCCGAATCCGGGCGGGGAACTTTCAAATCACAAATGTTATGCTGACCTTGCTCGAGGAAAGAGGGTATTTCACGGGTGTCTCCGATCAAAATGCATATAAGCACTTGAAGGGGTTCGTAGATACATGCTGGGGTAGCAAGCAGACAAACATGTCCGAGGATGCATTGAGATTGAGGCTTTATCCATTCTCTCTTCGGGGTAAAGCATTGGATTGGTTGGAAAGGCTCCCCAATCATTCTATTACAACATGGGATGAATTGGCGGACAAATTTATTTCCAAGTTTTTTTCTCCAAGTCATATGGCAGCTCTTAGGGATGAAGTTCTAGCTTTCAAGCAAGAGCCAACAGAACCTTTGCACGAGATATGGGAAAGATATAGAATAATGGTGAAAGAGTGCCCTAATAATGACATGACCGAGGCTATGATTCAACAAACCTTTTATCGGGGCATCAACACCACGAATCAATGCATTGTGAACCAATTGGCTGGAGGAAACTTTATGAAACTTTCTTACCAAGAGGCATATGATGTACTTGATGAAATGGCCGACACCTCTTCGGCATGGCAAAGCCGAGCAAATGTGCCCCAAGGTGACCCCACGGTCATCCATTTGCATAAGGAATTGCACGATCATGGCCAAGCCATCCCTGAGCTTACAACAACTATGAATCAATTGGCAAAGGTGCAATTGCAACAAGTCCAAAACCCGCGCCAAGTCAATGCAATGAAAGGTGTTTCTATGTTGAAAAGGAGGCAAAGAGGACAACAACCTCAAGGTAATTGTGAACAATATGACAACAACAATGATGGTGGTGGTTATTCAAATGAGTTCTATGATGATCAAAGTGAAGAGGTCCAATATGTCAACAACTACCAAGGGAATAGAGGTAACTCTTCAAATCAACAATGGCATCCTCAAGGAAATTGGGGCAATCAACAACAAGGCAGAGGTAATTGGAATAACAACAACCAAAACAACAATTGGGGTAATCAAAGCAACCAAGGAAATTGGAATGGTAGTAACAATAATTGGGGCAACAACAACAATCAAGGAGGGTGGAACAATAGCGGGAACCAAGGTAATCGGGGGCAAAGCTTTCAAAGGCTCCCCATGTACCAACAACTGAACAACCCACCCCCTTTCCTTCTCAAGGTCCGAGTTCGTCCGGAAGTGATATGGGGAGAATTGAAAGCATGTTCGAGCAAATGATGAAAAAGAACCAAGATTCCGAGGCCCAACTAGCTTCGCATAACACATCTATCCGAAACTTGGAAGTGCAATTAGGCCAAATCTCTCAAGTATTGAATACTCATCCCAAAGGTGCGCTACCAAGTGATACGGTGGTGAATCCGAAGGGTGGGAATAATAATCATATGATGGCGGTTACAACAAGAAGTGGTAGAGGCGGTGATGTGAATGCCTCAATGCAAAAGCAAGTTATGAATGAAGATGTTGAGTTGCGGGATGATGATGTACCTTTGATTGTTGATGATGTGGTTAATCAAAATGCGAACAATGATGTGCGGATTGATATTAATGATGAGGCCGAGGTAGAGACTCAAGATGCTGTGAACCCATCTAGGGAACACGTGATTGACATGCCCGAGCCGGTTGTACAAAAAGCCAAGGCACCTTTGCCTAGGCCACCTCCACCTTATCCTCAATAGTTAGCAAAGCAAAAGAGTGACAATCAATTCAAAAAATTCATTGACATGATGAAGAGCCTCACAATCAATGTCCCTTTGGTTGAGGAACTTGAGCAAATGTCGGGGTATGCGAAGTTCATGAAAGATTTGGTTACAAAGAAGAGGTCGATGGAGTGCGAAACAATTAAGATGACTCATCAAGTGAGTGCCATAGTGCATTCAATGGCACCCAAGCTTGAGGATCCCGGAGCTTTTACTATCCATTGTACCATCGGAAGTGCGGATTTTCCAAAGGCCCTTTGTGAGTTGGGGGCTAGTATTAATTTGATGTCCTACTCGGTCTTCAAGACTTTGGGAATTGGGCAACCTCGGCCTACCTCAATGAAACTTCAAATGGCGGATCGATTGATGAAGCGACCCTTGGGCGTAATCGATGATGTTCTTGTCCGTGTTGATAAATTCATATTGCCGGCCGACTTTGTCATATTAGATTGTGAGGTGGATTTTGAAGTGCCGATTATTCTTGGAAGACCTTTCCTGGCTACGGGGAAGGCATTGGTTGATGTTGAAACGGGTGAGTTGACATTCCGAGTGGGAGATGATAAGGTGGTATTCCATGTTTGCAAATCAATGAGACAACCCAATAGCACGGAGGTGTGTTCATTTGGGGACATTGTCACAGCTGTGATAGTGGATGACACAAATTCCATGATCAATGTTGAAAATCCTCTTAAGGCCGTGCTTCTTAACATGGATGTCAATGATGATGCTAGTAGAGTGGAGTGCGTGAATGCATTGCATGGTATGGGTTCATATTCTTATGAGCCTAGAAGGCTATCTTTAGATCTTGAAAACCGCAAAACTCCACCAACGAAGCCATCGATTGAGGAGCCACCGGTGTTGGAGTTGAAGCCACTTCCTCCATACCTCAGGTATGAATTCTTGGGTTCAAATTCTACTTTACCTGTCATTCTTTCTTCTTTCCTTACTAACATGCAGGTTAAGGCCACCTTGGCGATTCTTCAAAAGCGAAAAAGGGCAATCGGATGGACTCTAGCTGATATTCGGGGTATAGGCCCCGCCTTTTGCATGCATAAAATCATATTAGAGGAGGATGCGAGGCCTTCACTTGAGCATCAAAGAATACTAAATGAGGCAATGCAAGAAGTAGTAAAGAAAGAGGTTATCAAGTGGCTTGACGCAAGTGTGGTTTATCCCATTTCTGACAGTTCATGGACTTCTCAGGTGCAATGTGTACCGAAAAAGGTGGAATGACTGTGGTGACCAACGACAACAATGAGCTTATTCCGACTCGGACAGTGACGGGTTGGAGAGTTTGCATGGATTACCGGAAGTTGAACAAGGTGACTAGAAAAGATCATTTCCCATTGCCATTCCTTGACCAAATGCTTGATCGTCTTGCAGACCGGGCTTTTTATTGTTTTTTGGATGGTTACTCGGGGTACAATCAAATTCTCATTGCCTCGGAGGACCAAGAGAAGATGACTTTCACATGTTCTTATGGCACATTCGCTTTCTCCAGAATGCCATTTGGATTATGTAATGCTCCGGCGACCTTCCAACGTTGCATGATGGCTATTTTCACCGACATGGTAGAGGATATCTTGGAGGTCTTCATGGATGATTTTAGCGTGGTTGGGGATTCTTTTGAGGAGTGCTTGGTAAATTTGGATAGAGTGTTGGCTCGGTGTGAAGATACCAACCTTGTTCTAAATTGTGAAAAGTGCCATTTTATGGTAGAAGAAGGTATAGTGTTGGGTCACAAGATCTCGAAGCGAGGAATTGAAGTTGATAAGGCCAAGATCGAGGTTATTTCAAGGCTTCCTCCCCCTACTTCTGTCAAAGGGGTGAGGAGTTTTCTTGGGCATGCGGGTTTCTACCGGAGGTTCATCAAAGATTTTTCTAAGGTAGTTAACCCGTTGTGCAAATTGCTAGAGAAAGATGCCAAGTTTGTTTTTGATGAGAAATGCATGGAGGCTTTTGAGCTCCTAAAACAAAAGTTGACAACTACCCCCATCATCACTGCACCAAATTGGAGCTTACCATTCGAGCTCATGTGCAACGTGAGTGACGTTGCGGTGGGGGAGGTTTTAGGCCAAAGGATCAACAAGATGTTCCATCCGGTGTACTAATCAAGCAAGACCATGAATGAGGCTCAAAGGAACTACACAGTCACCGAAAAAGAGTTGTTGGCTATTGTTTTTGCTATGAAAAAGTTCCGTCCTTACCTTATGGGGGCTAAAGTTATTGTGCACACCAACCATGCCACCCTTAGGTATTTTATGACCAAGAAAGATTCAAAGGCAAGATTGGTGAGATGGGTTCTTCTCCTTCAAGAGTTTGATTTAGAAATTGTTGACCAGAAGGGTAGCGAGAATCAAGTGGCGGACCACTTGTCCCGTTTGGAGGAGGAGGGGAGGCCTTGTGACGGCCTTGAGATCAATGATACATTTCCCAACGAGCAACTCCTTGCGGTGTCAATGAGTGGAATACCGTGGTTTGCCGATATTGCAAACTATCTTGTTACCGGAATCATCCCGTGTGAGCTCTCTTCTAACCAAAGGAAGAAGCTCAAACGGGATAGCTTGGATTATTATTGGGACGAGCCCTATTTGTTTAAGATTTGCACCGATGGTGTGATTCGACGATGTGTCCCCAAAGAGGAGCAATTGGGTATTTTGAAAGCTTGCCATTCCTCAACCTATGGTGGCCATCATGGCGGGGTGAGAACGGCTTCTAAAGTGCTTAGTTGCGGATTTTATTGGCCTACTTTGTTTAAAGATGCCGGTGATGTGGTCAAAAGATGTGATGAATGCCAACGAGCTAGTGGAATTTCAAAAAGGAATGAAATTCCCCTCAATACAATTCTCGAGGTAGACATTTTTTATGTTTGGGGCATCGACTTCATGGGTCCTTTCGTGAGCTCTTGTGGAAACACTTACATTCTGGTGGCGGTAGATTATATCTCCAAGTGGGTTAAAGATGTGGCTTTGCCCAATAATGAAGCCCGGAGTGTTGTGGCATTTCTTAAAAAGAGTATCTTCACGAGGTTTGGCACTCCCCGTGCTATCATTAGTGACGGGGGATCTCACTTTTGCAACAAAGCTTTTGATTCATTGCTAGCCAAATATGGAGTTAATCACAAAGTAACCACCCCTATCATCCTAAAGCTAGCGGTCAAGTGGAAGTCTCCAACCGAGAAATTAAGAGTATCTTGTCTAAAACTGTCAATGCTAATAGGACCGATTGGTCGAAAAAATTGGATGATGCTCTTTGGGCCTATCGGACAGCTTACAAGACTCTGATTGGTATGTCCCCGTACCGGTTGGTGTTTGGGAAAGCTTGCCATCTTCCAGTGGAATTGGAGCACAAGGCTATGTGGGCCTTGAGGAAGTTGAACTTAGAATGGGATGTTGCTGCAAATCTGAGGGTTGAACAACTTAATGAGCTCGATGAGTTTAGATTCCATGCAATACTCCAGCTCGTCCTTGTATAAGGACAAAATGAAGTACCTTCACGACAAATATGCTCGGGGCAAGGAGTTCAAAGTTGGGGATATGGTTCTCTTGTTTAATTCCCGGTTACATCTGTTTCCGAGTAAACTCAAGTCAAAGTGGAGTGGGCCATTTGAAGTTGTGTTCGTGACCCCGTTTGGTGCTCTTGATCTTAAAAACAAAATGGTGAAGTCTTCAAAGTCAATGGTCACCGGGTCAAGCATTATCTCGGAAAGTTCGATGGCAGCCACGTAGTGGCGCTTCTTCATCTAAAGTGATGTGGTGGTAACATGCATCGTGCCGCGACGTTAAATCAGGCGCTTCTTGGGAGGCAACCCATGTGTAGCTTAGGATTTTTGAGCTAACTGTTTATGAGATGTTGCAGGGATTGTGTTGAAGCAGTGCAAAATAAAGTTGGAAAATAGCATAGTCTTTGAAGATTGCCAGTGCGGCCGTGGTGCATTTTGTGCGGTCCGCGCTGGCATGAGTCAAAAGGGGGACTCTCTGAAGTTCTTCACCGCGGCCGCGGTCAAGTTAGTGCGGTCCGCGGTGGGCTGACGCGGCCGCGGTACACGTTTGTGCGGTTAGCGTAGGTTTCATCATGAGGGGTCACACAAATAAACCCAACGCGGTCCGCAGTCACTTTTGTGCGGCCGCGCTGGTAGGTAAGTACGGGTCCTACTAGGGCTCTATAAATAGAGACCAAGGATCTCATTTTACCCTTTTTGCAAATTGGAAACCCAGAACCCTAATTCTACTGTTCATCCCCATCCAAGACTGAGATTCTTGCTTGTGTGGATAGATTGCATTCATTCTTCATAATCCTGGTAACATGTCATGCATTTTTGATTATTACTCTTTTCTTTTTATTTTAATTGCTTGCCAGTAGTCTATAACTTCTTTGCCTTCACAATGGTCTTCGAATTGTTAGTCTAGGGTAGCTTCCATGTTAGTTTGAAATAACTAAGGATTGGGTACATGAGTAGGGACAAGTAGGGGTAAAAAGTTGAACAAAAATAGAACAAAAGCATGCAATCCCTAGCTTACTCACTCAAACTAACCCAGTGCGGCCCGCGGTCGCCTTAGCGCGGTCCGCGATGCCCTAACGCGGTCCGCGTTATGCTTCCACGCGATCCGCGATGCTTGAATAACTGAGGAACAACTTGTGTCCAGCGCGGCCGTGGTAACTTTTGTGTGGTCCGCGCTGGCACACCGCAGCCGCGACACCATTTTGTGTGGACCGCGGTGTGAAATTCAGAGAAGACTCTTCCTGGGGTTTTGTTCAGTGCGGCCCGCGGTCACCTTAGCGCGGTCCGCGGTGCCTCCAACGTGGCCGCATTCCTGATGATGCGGTCCGTGGTGCCTGGTTCTGCAGTAGTGTCTGCAACTTTCATTTTGCTTCTGCAATTTTAATTCAGTCACATGTTTCACTCCCTGTGCTTCAACTAATAATGTTAGATGTGTTTGTTTGCAGACAATGGTAAAACAACGAGGAAGAGGTGCTAAACAACCCGACCGAGGTGACTCCTCCCGGGGAGGAAAAAGGAAACAAGTTAAACTCACTTCCCGACCTAAACTGAAAACAAGGAAACAAATTGTTATAGACGACCAATCGGGGAGTGAGTACGTACCCTCTCAGGACCTCTCTTCTGATTCAGGGCCAGCTACTGCAGTCCCGGCTTCACATACTGCCCAAGCCCCACAATGTATACATTTTGAGTCGTTTGATGGCTCAGCAGCAGGCATTGGTGAATACTCCACCTCCCCTACAGCTTCAGTATCTGGGGAGAGTGCAGAAGGCGGGACTAATAGTGATAATGAGGTACCGGACAATGGGGTGCCCCAGGTTGGGGGTGTTGAGAGAACTAGAAAATCTAAAGTTTGGGAAGATCGATTTGTCAGCTAGGTGGCGTTCCACAAATTTAGAGAATTTTGGCCGTCACGGAAGTTGATACTTGAGCGGAGCTTTATTGACAAAGACCTTCTACCCCTAAACCCCAATGTGCATAGACAGTTCCAGGCTCGAGCGGGTTGGGAGTTCTTTAAAGACAATTGTTTGAAGGCAAATGAGCATATGGTCAAGTAGTTTTACAGCAACGTGGCTCATATCATGAAAGGCACTAAAGTGACGAAAGTGAGAAACAAAAATGTGGTTTTCACCGGGAAGGCGTTGAATGAGTATTTGGGGTTCATTGACGAAGATGAGTCCCTGTACAATGAAAAGTTAGCAATGGGCGAGGAGGTTCATCCGTGGTTAGATTCATACCTGGAAATCCCGGGTATGGTTCCAGAATGGTTACAAGCAGGGACCAAAATACTTCAGAGAACTTTCAACTTCGAGGCTAGAGGGTGGTTGACCTTTGTATGCAGTCGGCTCGACCCGACTACTCATGATCAGACTATTCCACTAGCCCAGGCGGTTCTTATTGCTTCTATTATGGCAGGTTATCCTATCAATGTGGGCAATGTGATGTCCCGCATCATTTCTGCAGTAGGGATTGAGCATGACCAGACAACCCTTTTCCCAGCACCCTTACTATGTATTTCCGTTACTTGGAGGTGGAGAAGAGACCGTTTGACGTCAAGGTAAAACCTGTGGCTCCATTCTCCTGGTACAGTTTGAAGGGCCCAGACAATCCCAAAAACAAAAGTTACAAGCCGCCTTCCTCTACTCCAGCTGGCCAGTATGAGGAGCCAGTGGCGGTAGTGTCTTCGGTTGAGCCCCCCACAGAGCCTTCCACCATGCCTACTGTCACCACTGATGATGATTTGCCTCCACGACCTTCCTCCTCTGCTGGCCCCAGTACTTTAGTTGACACGGGGGTCCCTTCTTCCCGTACTCATCTTTTCACGGCCCAACAGTTGAACCGGACACTAGCCAGTTTGAACAACTGGATGTCAGCTGCGACATCCAAGTTGTCTACATTGTCTACTACAGTTGAGGCCCATCCAGCACCTTTCACTACTCAGTTTCCTCGATCCATTGAGGACACACTAAAGAAGCTCCTGGAAAATCAGGAGAAGATTATGAGGACTCAAGATGCCTTGACTATGGTGGTGGATTCACATGACAAGGCTTTGAGGGAGCTTGCCAAGGAGCACAAGAAGATAAGGAAGTCAAGGGCGTCTAAGGAGTCGGTGAGAGTGCTACGGACTGATGTGGACAGGCTATTGGCAGACCAGATGCCTTTAGACTTGTTATTCGGGGATCCAGCCCCAGCAGCAGATCCGGCTCCAGCAGCAGCACCAGTGCCACAGCCACAGCAGGAGTAGGCACCCAGGCCCCCAAGAAAGAAGAGGAAGCTCCCTAGTTCAGTTGGTGCAGTTATTGAGCTACCAGACCCACAGAAGACCCCCTCTAGTGATGCTCCTATTAGTGTGCCGGTTCAGGAGCAGGACCCAGTCCCAGCAGCTGAGCAACAGGAGATCGGGAACCAGTCTGAGGTTCCCGTACATACAGAGGACTTGGGGACCACTGATGATCCCATGCAGACGGACCAGGCAAAGGGAGATACTATATCCTTTTTTTTGTTTTGATATTTATTTGATAGTTGGCATTGAGGACAATGCTAGCTTTTATTCGTGGGGGTGCGCCCTACTTTTTTCTGGATGACTGTATATATATAGATTCTTAGTTTATTTTTATTGATTTTGTGTTTTTTTTACTTTTGGCTGTATATAACTTTACATTTCTGCATATATTCATCCCCCGTTGTATATTCTACTCCCCTATTGTACATATTCATTCTATTTTCTATTTTCGCAAAATTTTCATTTTTAGCTTTGTAGTTAGGCTCGTAGCCGCTTGTTTTGATTTTGGCGATTCCAATAAGCCCTTGGTTTTCTTAATTCCATGGTTCTTTCCAAGGGCGGAGTATTGTGCGAACCGAGTGGCTCTTCCCAATGATAGATGACGTGACAACCTTCTTAAGGGTTTGAGTCCGTTTCTTTGATTTTTCTTTTATTTTTGATAGCGTAGTTAAAGGAACCTCAAGCAAAGCTTTACTTGGGCCTAGCACATTTGCCTTTGATCCTATGGTCAAAGACATAATGCTGTGTTCAGGATGGTGAAAGTCGTGGCTTTGAGACTCTTGCGTTGACCAAACGATCATCATGTGGTCTTTTTGAACCATTGTGTGTTTAAATCATAACTAAGGTCGTTGTGGGCCCTCGACTCGATGTCTTTAGCAAATCCCTAGCGTGTGTGGTGAGGAATTGAAATTTGAGTCCAAGTCCCGAGCCAATGGTCTAGAACTTGCCCTGAATGTCTGTTAAGGCGAAATCCTAGGTGAAATTTGACTTGAGAAATGATTATAGGCTCTCCTTGATCCAAATGCTAAGTTAAACAATTTCATAACCTTCTAATTAAATAATCCCTAGTTAACCCTTTTGAGCCTTAAACCTTTTTCCTTCAAGAACCAATGCTACAAGCCTATACCCGTTCTAAACGATTACCCTCTCTCGGCACCCAAATCTTCCCTTGAGTAATGGCAAAAATCTAAGTTTGGGGGGAGAGACAAGAAAGGAAGCAAAGCAGTAAGGTACAAAAGAAAGAAAAGAAGGCAATGAAAAAAAAGCAAGAAAAGAAAAAGGACAAAAAAGAAAGTCCCATGTGAACAAGAATAAAAAGGAATTCAAGGAAAACAAAAGTGAAAAAGGCGTGGAGAAAGTAGAAAAAGGAGAAATGTTTTGAATTGTATAAGAAAGAGTGACAATGTATCTCTCTAACCCCTTGTGAAGAAGTGAAATCCTCAAAAAGAGCCAAGAAAGTTGCGCCGAAATGAATCAAAAGAAGTGCTTGAGGGAAGATTGAACCCATGTGAATAAAAATATGTCCTACCCTTGCCTAAAAGCCTTCACAATGACTCCACAAAATCCCTATTTGATCTCAAGTTGAAGGGAGCTTACATTAGTGGATACTTACATAAGGGGCAAGCATATGATACTTAGAGCCGGACTTGTGACCTTCCTTTTTGAGAGAGATGAGTGAAATTTCATTTGCTTCGATTTGTGTGTCAATATTTAAAAGGTGAGGTTCGCTTAGGGAGAGTTGAGGATGTGAGAGTTTGGGTTCCACAATGACCAAAGTAAGTGAGAAAAGCTCTTTGATGAAATGTGTCAACTTTTGATGCTCTTCTGTCACACTTGATCCATAGTTTTCAAAGTTTTAAATGTGTTAATGATGCATTCGTATTGAGGGCAATTGTTAGTCCCAATTGATGCTTGTTGAGGTTATTTTAAGATAGCTGGAATTACTTGGATGTTCCTTTAAGGGGTGGGTCTTATTTTGTTTGCTTGAGTACAAGCAAAGGTTTAAGTTTGGGGGTGTTGATAAGTTAAGATTTTAAAGTGTTTATGTCCCTACTTGCCTATGCTTTGAGTATAAATTGATACAAAAACAGTCCCAAAATGCTCACAAGTTGTGATTGATTGCAGGGTTGATTGACAAAGTGACGAAGTGTCAAAGATTGGCTAAAAAAGGAGTGAAACCTGCTCAAGTATCAAAGACCAAGAGAAGTGAAGAAAAAAGGGGCCTAGTGCGGACCGCGTAACAATGATCGCGGCCTCACTAGGAGGTTCAGAGACTGGATATTTTCAAGCTTAAGGTCATGCGGCCGCGGTAGGATTCACGCGGCCTGCGGAGAAGCTTCGCGGCCGCACTCCTGCTCTATGCGGTCCGTGTTCATAGGGTTCAGCAAAGGGCATTTGTCTTCATGCGGTCCGCGGTCACGTCTACGCGGACCGCGCCAATTGCCTTCTTAACCGCGATACACTCCCACGCGGTCCGCATCCCCCAGTTCAAGTCATCAAACAACTGAAGCCCAAGAGCTAGTGCGGCCGCGGTCCGTTTTGTGTGGCCCGCATTGACCCCACAGGGGTATTTTTGTCCAGTTTTTCCAGCCTAGTATAAATAGAACATTTAACTATTTTTTTATTGAGCCGTTAGATCTGAGAACAGAAGAACAGCTGCGCTTGGTATTGTAGCCATTTTTGGCATATTTGCTTCCCATTAACAATAGATTATTGTTGTTTCTTCTTAGTAATTAATTAATATGTGTAATTCTTCATCTATTTCTTTAGTTTCTTCTTTAATTATGTGTAGCTAAACCCATTAGCTAGGGTTGTGGCTCAACCCTAGTGTGGGTAATTGATGGGTGTTGCCATCTAGGGTTAGATTGACTGTGGGTGTTTGTTATTTGGGTTGATTTTATGATATAATTTAGAATTGGTGGTTGCAAACACTGATTCAAGCTTTGTGGGTTTAACTCTTCTTGAGAAAGAGAGTTTATGACCTCAAAATTGACCCAACAAAGAATTGGGATGGACTCATGAGAAATGATAGTCCCAATTAACGGGTTAAATCTCGAGAGAGTAATCACCCTACTTGAACCCTAGTTGCTTGGTCTAATTTGCCAACCCAATTGGTCTCGAGAGAGTCAATTGGGTAAAATCACTTTCTCTACCGAGAGGTGTGAGAGTGGGTAAAATTGTGCAACGGTTATAGCATAAGCCCCAAATAAGTCAATCGAACCTAAGTAACATCTACCCGTCAATTAGCCACTAAGGTAATGCCACGACCCTAGTGCTCTTCCTTCCCATTAATTACAACTTAGCAATATTCTCCTAGCATAATCTAGCTTTAATCCGTAGTTTTATAATAGTAGTTATAAATACAAAAAACTCAAAAGATGCTTGAAGTGACATTAGAAGCACAACCGCAACTCTAGGCTAGACAGAAAATACAACTCCACTACTAGCTCCCTGTGGAAATTCGATCCCGGACCTCTATTCGGGTAAAAGTTATTGCGATCCGCTCTTCCTACTATAGTGTAGTGTCGAGTCGGCAGCGATCAACGTGTTTTCTTGCTTTCAGCCATTATTTATAATTATTACTTACTGAGTCGGAGTACTCACATTACTTCCTGCACCGTGTGTGCAGATTCAGGCATCGCAGAGTCCACTCCTGAGTGCTGATCTTCCTAGTCCAGGCAGTATTTTCAGAGACTACGAGGTAGCTGTTGGCGTCCACAGCCCCCGTGCCTCCCTTATCTTACTATTTTCATGTCCTTGAACTTCTGTATCGGATTTCATATCTAGTAGACTGGTATCCGGATTTCGTATCTAGTAGACTGGTATCCGGATTTATTAGTTGCTCATGACTTGTGACACCCCGGTTTGGGCTGTGTCGGGATAGTTTCTATTGTTGTTATCGTTATTTCCGCAAATTATGGTTATTATATCATATTTTAGAACTATTTATGGTATTTAACTATTTAAAAGAGGTGGTCTGTTTTGGTTTGGCTGACCTTGTCTTCATGATAGGCGCCATCACGACCGGGTTCGGGGTTAGGGTCGTGACATTAGCTATATTAAATGTAATTATATCAAACCTTAAACATTGAAGGTAATATAGTTTCCTATATGACATAAGAATGTAAAAATTCCTTAGCATATCTATGAGGCCCTGTATGCATATCGGGCTAATCAAATAAGTTTCTTTAGCCCAACTAATAAATCAAGAGGTTGGTTCATTTTTTTTATCATAAGCCGGTCTAATATTACATACTAATTTAGTCAAATAAATTCAATAACAATCTGAATTTTTTATATATATAGCTAAAATGATGTGAAGACTTGATCCCTTTAGTAATTAATTTAAGTACTAGACAATTAGTAGGCACGCTTTAATCTTTTTTTTATTCACGGATGTTCAACATTCAATAAAGTAATTTAATAATCTCATACCATATTAGTTTTAGTTAATTTTTAATTTAATTATTCCTTTGCTAAAATCGCGAATTCGCTTGCGTAGCGCGATAGTTGACTTTTAATAACTTTCAAGAATTAATTTTCTCAAATGTAGTAATTTCTCGAAAGTATTACAAATAATTGATTGTCATGATTTCAGATTCGCTTGTGAGGCGCAATTATGATAAGTTAATTAATTTTGTTGCTCGATCTCTCATTTGCTTGCGTAGCGTGATTATGACAACGTAATTTATCCAAAAATCATTTTTCTTAATAAATCTAATAAAGTCATCAACAATAAAAGCGGACATAGGCAAACATGAAAATCGAATAAAGCACAGTTTATCTAAAAATTAATTTAAAGCCAAATGTAGTAAATAAAGCGACCGTGCTAGAACCACGGGACTCGAGGAATGCCTTACACCTTCTCCCCGGTCAACAGAATTCCTTACCCGAACTTTATTTTTTCAGACCAATAATGATAGAGTCAAATCTTCCTTTGACTACGGATTCAAATAAAAGGTGACTTGGAACACCCAAAATCAATTCCAAGTGGGGACTCTGTAAATAAAATAATCCCTACTCAAATTTGTCATTTTAATTGGAAAAACTCTTTAACCCACAATCCATAACACATATTATTTGGGCTAGAAAAAGGGGCGTGACACATGTAACTAGGGGTGTACATAGGCCGGGTTGGTTCGGATTTTTCAGTCACCAAACCAAACCAAACCAATTGTCTCATATTTTTAAATCTATAAACCAAACCAAACCAACAAAAGTCGGGTTTTTTAATCGCGGCTTTTCTCAGATTTTTCGGGTTTTTGCCCAACAAAATCTTCATAGCATAAATTTGTAATTTGTGCTCTAATATTTCTTAGGTCCTAGTATGATAAAACTATATAAGATGTTGCTCAATAAAATAAGATAAAATAATGTAAGATGAGTCATGATTATACTAAAATACTCAACAAATCGCATAAGATAAATATTGCTAATTAAATAGCCATAATAAAAATAAACATAATCTAAAAGTACTAAGTCATATTAAAATAAGTACTAAGTATTAATTACATGATTAAATAGTATTAAAAATAAGTTATGCATTTTCATTATCTAAACCAATGCAAGACTAAAAATAAAATATCCATTACTATTGTCATTCCTAGTATTGAATTGATTTTTTTAGCATTAGTATTGATTTGATTTGTAAAAATAGCACGGGCTAGCCAGTTTTCGGACTGGTCATTAAAAAATAGCCTGCGTTTGCAAAGTCATTGAAAAATAGCCACTATTTTGCTGCAATACAGAAAGTTCCAGCATAATATACTGGAGATCGATGCACCTGTGTATAAACTTCCAGCATACTATGCTGGAACTCCGACACGCGAAAAGTTCCAGTATATTATACTGGAGTATTTTTCTGGATTTTGAACAGTATTTTTGTTCATATTTATCTTTACATGAAAGTGGCTAAATTTTGATTACTTTTGAAATTGTGGCTATTTTTTAATGACCCCTTGTAAATCTGGCTATTTTTGAATTTCTCCCATTTGACTTTGCTTTGGGCTTTATTTGAGTTACTAACTTTTATGGGCTATAAAACATATTTGACCACTCAAAAGTTCTAAGTCCAAGCTTGAAATAATACATTAAAAGTGAGAACTATTAAAGAGTTTAAAAAATATTTATAAATTACATTACAATAATTATTTTTATGTATAAAATATTTTTAAAACTTGTATACATGTAATGTCGGGATGGTTTGGTTTCGGTTTGACTTTTTTAGTTAAAACCAAACCAAACCAAATCAATTATGGTCTGTTTTTTTTTCTAACACCAAACCAAATTAAACCAACCCATAATCAGATTTTTTTTCTCGGTTTAACTCGGATTATCGATTTGATGCGGTTTGTCGGTTTCCTTTGTACACCCTTACGTGTAACTAACTATAAATATTAAAGAAGTTCATGGCTAGTCAGGTAATGCTGATTTCGAGGCCTATGGTAAACAATTTGACCTCAATTGTTTAATGCTACTTATTAAGAGTGTACGCAATAGTCTATAACCACATTTTCCCAGCATTTCCTCCCAACTATACAAATATGAGAGTATACGTAACGCTTGTTGATAAATGTGTAATTTAACCCTTCCTATACACAAATATTCCTTTTCAATTATTGCATTAGGGGTGTGTCCGAGCTAATTGGTCAGGTAAAATGAAAGGAGATGCTATGCTGATGCTTGAATCATTTGCCTCAAATGTTGAAGATAGGTGAATAGGGTAAAATACGATATGACACATGGTTATCTAAAGAAAGGACACGTGGAACTCAAAACGAAGATGGCCACCGAGCGCAGCTATTCTGCTTATCACCGGAAGGGATGACGATCATAAAAATGTATTAAATGTTTTGCGTCCGGTAACATTTAATAAGGAATATTCTGCAGCATTAAGGGCGACGACCCATTACAGAAAATTTGGCATTTATGTCCACCATTACATTTTCATCAATGGCCTTATAATTAACATTAAAGGAGGGCACGATCCTAGGACCTCCTTCCCTAGACACAACTATAAATAGTGAGCTTATTTATCATTGTAAAGGACACGAATTTTCTGACTAACTTATATTTCATTCTATACAAAGCTTAATATAGTTTTATTTTCTTGCTTTTGATCTCATCAATGATGTGCCCGGAAACCTTGTTTCCGAATTCGTCAACTCTGCTATTTCATCTACATTTTAAGGCTAAGTATTATATATTTCTTCAGTTATTTCTCTATTCAAGATCAAATTAGTTCACTTATCTAGAAACCACAAACAAATTCAACTGTACCGTTTTACGAGTAACAATTTGGCGCCCGCCATGGGAATTGTTTAACCAAAAATATATCTTTCGGTTAAAGTCTAATTTTAGAAGAAAACGGGCTTCTAATAACCAATTTTTGCCTCACTTTCTTAACGGTATCAAAAGAAAATAACAATAACAAATAAGAAAATAATTGATTGCAAGATCAAAGCAGAGAATTTCAAGAAAGCAGAAAAGTAGAATGTATATTTCAATATTATCTCAGACGTCCCCTTTACAAATAATATTTTGTGCCCTTATATAGGAATGTACAATAGTAACAGGGTTTCCCCCATAATTTGAGCTAATTATGGGCATTTGATGATATTGATTGCTCATTATTTTGGATTCTTATAACCGATGCATTTATTGCTATAAATGTCTTACATCTGTTACGATTCTCCTTCCTTATTTCTTTTCGGTCCATGTATTTTTTCTTCTTTCTACTATTTATTCATTCTTTGCCACCTGTTAGGCCCGATACTGTCTCGTGGGTATTTCTTTCTGTGCCTTTTCTTACTCTATCAAATAAGACTGCCACGTGTTGCTATACTATTGTTCCACATATTACGCCATGTCAGCAGTCTAGTGTAGCTCCTTTTCACCACCAATACAGATAGTCCCCCCACTTTCTTGAATATTCTCTACTGAATATTTGGGAAAGTGAAAAGTTTTTATGGCGGGAATTCTTTGCTGACGTTTTCGAATATAATCATACCCCTTTTCTGAACCGATGTGACATTCATCACTTTCATTTAATGACCATACCACGTGGCTTTTATCAACTGGTCCTTCAATTCTTCAACGTCTTTTAGGGTTTTCTTGCAACCGCATCAGTCACGAAGTGATGGCTCCATTATGACGCTTCATAATGACCTCAATAGTCGTGTCTTCTTATAAATACTTCACCCATTTTTTTCTATTTTCTAAAGCCTTTCCTTCTTGGTTTTCTTGTCTTACTTATTTCTTCATCTTTTTCTTGTGTTTCTTTAGTTAATCATGGCTTCCCCTGATCCTTGCAAAGTTATCATTGTTGATGAGTTTGCTTCTTCCAATGTGCCTACTAGAAGTAGAAGAGGTGGTCAATTGCGTAGCCTCGATTCTATTTCCGTGGTTCCCCCTCTCAAAGTAGTGCTGCCAATCCATCTTCTTCTAGACCTAGGGCTTCTACAATCCTAAGATCTTATTCTAAAGACAAAGATTCAACTGAAGCTCTACGTGAACCTACTGTTGATGAAACTGTTCCTCAAGAGCTATCCTTTGTGAATGATAGTGAATCCGTGAAGAGTCAAGTCTCTTCCATGGTTGCTTCCCTTGATCGTGTTAATCGTTATCCAACTCTGATTACAACTGGTCTTCTTGCTCTGGTTCATAGAGAATGTAATTGGAAAGCTGACTTTCCAATTTTAGTCCTGGTTCTAACCATAGAATAACTTCATACCAAACTGGCTATTCCTTCGTTTATACATATCCTTTTACCCTAGGATTTAAACCTCATATTGACCTGGTAATCATTGAGTTCTGTCGTTACTTCAATATGTGTTTAGGACAGATTGGTCATATTGTGTGGAGAGCTGTTGCATGCCTCCGTTATTTATCAAATTTGGCTTCTATGCCTTTCACTTTTCGTCATCTGCTCCATCTTTACTCTCCCAAACTATTTCATGAAGGAGTTTTTTCCCTTGTGGCTAAAAGTAAAAGAGTATTAGTTAGCCCTGACGATGATAGAAATCGAAGGGGTTGGTATGCTCGCTTTGTTGCTGCTCCCACTAGTGCTTTGGTGGGTGAAGAAAGTATGCCTTTTCCAGAAAAATGGAATTTTGCACGTAAGTATTTGTATCTCACTTTTTCCTTGCTCAAAATTGATTTTCATGTATTCTCACCCCTACTTTTTCAGCAACTATGGAAGTTTTTTAGGAAATATCCAACTTCTATGCTTGAGTAGGAAAGTTGCTATCTGTTGCCCCTATGGAGAGAAGATCTTGGAAATATCTTTCTCAGAAATTTGGGTGGAAAGTTAAAACACATGGTAATTTTTCCCGCTTAGTCTTCTTCTTTTTCTCTTTTCCTACTTAAGAGTTTCTCACCGTGACTCTTTTCTTTTATTAGGGTTTGCCATTCGTGGTGTTAGTTCTACATCTATTCCCACAGTCAAGCTTTCTGTAAGTTCTGCCCAAGAGCGGATTTTGAGCGCTTCTTCCTCCAAGAGGAAAATTGCCGAAACCCGTGGCTCTAAAGGTGAAGAGGAACAAGAAGAGGGTTCCTTAGTGCACAGGCCTCGGGCTAGGAGGCACGTTATTTCAGATGATAAATCCACCCCTCCTCCAAGTTCAGTTCCTTTGAACGAGCCTGAAGATATTACTTTAGTGAGTTCTGATGAAGAGATGAATGCTCCTCCTCGAGACTCTACTGACAGCTATTTTCCCTTGGTTTTGATAGTGAAGATTTTGGTCCCATTTATGAAGAATTACCCCTTGCTCCTCTTCCAGCGTCAGTCCCCATTCGTTCTCAATCTACCGTTCCTGTTGTTGTTGCTGCTGCTCCTCCCATGGCTGCTTTCGCTTCCTCAACTGTCCTTGTTGCTACTACTTCTCATGTTGAAGTTGGTGCTTCTAATAGCAATAGGGTGACGAAAACGGTTATCATAGAAGTCCCTGAAAATGGTAATCTGTTGAAAATATCTGGTCAAGCCGACGTATGGTTGAAACCTCTACTTGGCCTAGTTGAGAAGTCAAAGTTGGAAAGCCACGGCTCCTTGGCATGGATGAATGATATTGTTCATTCATCTTTGAAGGTTCAAGTCTTAGCTTTTTTTTCTTCTTTTCCTCATGGTTATTTACTTTTGTTTGACAATCCCTTCTTTCTTTTCTTTTGTAGATCAACTTGATAGGCACAGAGCTTATGAAGAGAATTGTTCACACTGAACAACTAGTCAATGATTATCATACTGAAGTGGATAACTGGAAGGAACAATATGTGGGTCTTCAATTAGAGAAAGAAGTTTTAGCCGAAGAGAAGTGTGCTTTGGAACAACAAGCAAGGATGATGGCGGCGGAATTGACAGTTGAAAAAGCCTCTTCAAGTCAAGTTGGCAAAGACAAAGATATCCTTGAGTCTTCATTTGCAGAGCAACTTTCTAAAGCTACCGAGGAAATTAGGGGTTTGAAAGAACTCCTTAATCAGAAGGAGACTTATGCCGGGGAGCTAGTTCAAACACTCACTCAGGTTCAAGAAGACCTCCATGTCTCTTTTGATAAGATCCAGTTATTGGAGAGTTCCTTCGCCTCTTTGAAAGTTTCTTATGATGCTTCTTTGAAATTGTTAATTATACATAATCAAGGTTAAAAGAAATGCAGGGTCAAGTAAAGAAGAACCAGTAATATAAAGACATATGGCAAAAGTGGGGTCGAACAAATAATTCTTATTATTTAAAAACCAAAAAATGGAACTGTTAGTAGACAATGACATAAATAGGCGAAAAGTATAACGTTAGTGGCATGAATAGGGCGACCTTTTAACAGATGGCATAGATATTCTATTTATGATAGTTCAGTGGCAATTTTAGACCTTTTCCATATATTTTATATCCTCCGACTATTTATAGTTTAAGAGATTAGGTGGGCGGCTATTTGGGTTAATTGTTCTTGAAGATTTCCTTTTCATTAGGTGACTACATCTGTACTTCCCACGCTGTTTAATGGGAAGTTCATAATATTAGTTTAGTTATATGCAAAATGCTAATTTCAATGCCTATGAAAAACTGACCTAGTTATCACATAGCTTGTGTATACGTTTTATTCCAGTTCAAGATAAAGAAGCTTCTTTGAATTTTTTTTGTTGTGCGATTGTTATTTTATAATATGTAAATTTTTGGCTGGAATATTTAATTTGATAATATCCTTATTGTTGGAAAAATGTGTAGAGAGTGGACTGGGGAGAATTCAGCATGGTTGAAGCAGAACGAAGGTTACTAGCTAATGCATTACTTCACATGTCAAATGAGCATTTTGTGCTTCTTTCAGAGGCTTGCATTCCCTTGTACAATTTCACCACTATCTACACCTACATCATGAACTCCACGAAAACTTTCGTGGAGTCCTATGATGAATGAGGCCCCATTGGGCGGGGTCGTTACAATTGCTAAATGACACCATGGGTGACCATCGAACAATGGGGAAAAGGGTCCCAGTGGTTCGAGCTCGACTGGGAGATCGTCGTCGATGTGATCACCGATACAAAGTATTTCAATTTATTCAAAGAATTTTGCAGGCCATCATGTTACTTTGATGAACATTAATTGCCAACTTTTGTTACTATGAGATATTGGTGGGAAAATTGTAACAAAATGTTGACTTGGGTTGACTGGACAAAAGGGGCCCCATCCAACGAATTTTGCTAGGACAGAGGTAACAAAGGAGTTGTTAAACCATATGAGAAGTGGAATTCAGTGTGAATATTGTTTGACCAAAAGATATCATAACCTTTTTGATTAAAACAATTGATGATGATGATGATGATGAGGTAAATCTTAGCCAAGCATAATAAACTCCAGATCTAAAAAGAATGGAAAATAATGAGTAAAATAAAATAAGAGCAATCAATCTTTATTGATGTTTGTGATTTCTTCTTTCGTCAAAAAGAGAGGATCATTGATTTTTGCCTTTTTTCGGAAAGAAATTACAGGAGAGGGTCAAGAGAGAAAAAGCCGCCCCTTTCCTTTGAGAATCCCCCATATATATAGTTCTGGGACCCTTGCTATTTTCTTTGGCCTGTGTGCCTTCATGCTGCAACCTTTTTTGTTGCTGCTCGAGTATTATTTTTAATTCAACGTACACTGTAGGTGCTTGTACCGAATAGGTCTTGATGCCTCTCGCTATACCGCCACTTAGGCGGGATCCCAGCTGGGTCGACTACTGTAGTAAGATTTTGACCTATACAATTAGTCTCTCTGCCCGTCGGGGTCGTCTATCGGTGGGCCCGATGGCCCCATTATGATTCTTAACCCTTAGGAGAAATCTGACTGCTTATGCCTTAGGCGTGGATTTAGATCGGGACAACGGCACGACGCACTAGCAATGCCTTTGGACCGTCGTGACCGTTCAGAATCGAAGCGTTGTTTGATTTGAAATGTTGTTCGTGGCTACTACCATTATGACACACATTTCCTAGGGATTGAACCGTTTCGTGCCTTATCAGTTTTGGTTGGCGACTCTTAGGTTTCCCGTTTGGGGAATTTATGTACCCATAAGTAGAAGAAAAACACCATTCGATTGACACACTTTTCTTGCCTTTGTTGAAAGAGTTTTGTGGATCTTTCCTATTTTTCGATACTCCAAATTTCCGATTCTCTTCGGTTAACCAGAAGTTTTCATCCCAGTCTCTTCTTTTTCTTAATCCCTTTGTTCCCTTAAAACGATATAAATGGATGGTAGCTCTTCCCGCGCTGACAATCCTGCCGCAACTCCGACGCCGAAAAGTGATGTTCCTGCTCCCGGAGGAGTAGAAGTGATAGAGGATAAGGGGGTTTCGACGGCTGCCGAGATATTGCCTTACCCTGGAAATCCGTGGAACAATTTTTACAGTCCAGCGGGAGAAGAGCCGGAACTTGTTTCCTCCGTTATGACTGAGGCGGGGATTGCGGAACTAAAGGCCAAATGGGGGATTCCTCACCATGTTGAAATGCTGCCGGCGGTGGGAGACGATATTATTCATTTTGATCGCCCGGGATATTGTGCGTTTTATGCCTACCCCTTTATTGCCGGATATACGCTTCCTCTCCCCCTCTTGGTGGTAGATTTCTGTCGTTTCTACGAGGTGTGTCCGACTCTACTTTCATCGTGCTTGTATAAATTGTTCCTTATGCTGCTCAAGTTCGCAGATCTTGTTGGTCGGGAGATCACTTTGAGACACATGCTCAACATCTTTGCCCCTTAACTCATCCGAGACACGATGATCCACATGCGCCATTGAGGGACGAAGAGCTTGGTAGTGAAGATGGACGACAGGGTCAACCATCACTTTTATGAAAATTATTTTTATGTGCGGACCGAGCACCTTGTGGAGGATCATGCAGGATTCCCTGAGAGATGGAACTTTGCACATAGGTTTTTGTATCTTCGGTCGGAATGATAGTCGACCGCTTTTCTTTGGACGGTATTCAACTATTTTTACTTTTGCAGCCGCGAGACTACCCCCTGCGCCTATTGATGATATCCATGAATGGGTGAATGCCATTCTTCCTCATATGGTGGGAGTTTGCGAATGGTCGTCCTTCTACAAGAAACATGGACGTAAGCCCCTTACTGGTAAGTAGTTTTACCGCAGTCTCTGTTTTCTATTTTGCAATTTGGCTTTATTGTTTATATCGCATTTTATCGCTAGCAGGTAGAGTGCGAAGGGCGTGGGCTTCCCCACTTGCATTTCGTCAACCAGCATCCTCTGCTCGGCCCGTACCGAAGCCTAATGCCCGAACTACGGCAAGGGCTCTTCAAGTTGGATCTGCAACCGTAGCAGTGTGCACGGAAATAGTTCCTCAATCTGGGGCTTCAACTTCTACTATCTACCCAACGGGGGAGTCTTCCAGTGCTGAGGATTGTGAGGGGACGTCAAAGAGACGATGAGTAGAGTCCGAAACGGTGCCACTGGCCGTGGTATGTTTAGAGGGCGGCATCCCCTTGATGGAGTCTGAGACGGGGGAACGATGTTAACCCGTCTGCAGAGGTAGAGTCGGTCACCGTGACCAACCCGTCAATAGAGACTCCAGCCGTTGTAAGTGGTCAACAGACTACTACGATGGGAAGTCGGAGTCCCGAGGCTGCTGGTGTTACTTTGGGCGGGCCTTCATCTTCTGGACCAGGTCGTACTTCTTCTTCGGCTGCAGATAGGGGAAAAGGCATCATAGTCGATGACTACGAATCCGAGTCTGATCTTGATCCTGGTGATGTCAGGATGTTGAAGAGGGCCTTACTCGTTCAGTGGTACATGCGGAAGGCCCGTCCCGTATACTTGAAATCTCGTCGGATATTAACCTCTTAGGGGATACGGAAGACCTGGTACTGCAGTTTGACCTTTTGTGTTCTGCCGCTGAGAGTGACGCTCTCCGGGATGTTCGTGATATTGATTTGATGCATGAAGTGGCTGCTATAGGCCTGAGGGTAAGTTTCTCCTTTCTTTTATGTTCTTTTCGTCTTTGGCGACCTCGGTCTTAACTAATCTTTTCGTCTTTTAGACATACATGGTGGAGATTGAAAGTGCTTGTAGGGCTGACACTTGGGCCAAAATTTTCATGACGATGTTGGAGAAGTATCGGCGCTAGCACAACAAGTGCTGTGAGATGCACGAGCGGCTGAGGGCGAATGCCGGTGATCATTCCCTTGGCGAGGAACTAGAGAAAAGGGATCAGGAGCTGATGCAGGCTAATCGCAGGAGTAGCGTGCTCGAGGAGCAACTTCGTGCAAAGGACGAAGAACTTGAATTGGGTAAAAGGGTTGCCGTAGATGTGAGCATCTTCAGGCAAAGGTGTGGCCAATGCAATCCGAGATAGATTAGAATGCCATTAGGGTCGAGGCGATGAGTGCGGAATGGGTGGGAAAGTTAGTCGAGTTGGAGTGGAAGGTTTCTAGGTTGGAGAGTATCGAGAGTGCTTGGACGTCGACATCAGCGAGGGCGACGACTTTAGAGGAAACTATTCATGTCCTTCAGTCCGAGCAAGAATCTGAGAGGGCGACGACGATGCTTAGGAAGGCGTGGCTCGAAGAGCGTATTGGTGACATCGACTGGGAAGCGTCGACTTTGGGGGACCAGGTCGCTGCTCTTGAGGCCGAGAAGGCGCAATTGTTGGCCCAAGTCAAATCTGCCTCTACCGCTGTTCTCCGTCATCTGCACGAGCTATGGGTACATGCCGAAGCCTAGCGGGACATATATAAGAGTTTGTGGGAAGCGGGCAATATTTCTGAGGCCGCATATGAAGGAGCACGAATGAAGGCACGAGAGGCTCGTGTTAATTGTGGATATGATCCTACGAAGCCGGAGGCCGACGAAGATGTTGATGTTGAAGAGAGACTTTCTGGAGATGGTGATGAGGAGGACGACGGTGATGACACCGAGTGAAAAAATTGTTTATCTTTGTTTGTGTTGTTCTTTTTTTTTGGACTTGCCCGGTTTGAGACGTGTGTAGTTTGTGACTATTTGCGCAACTGATTTAAATAAAAAGAAGTTTTTGTTGGTGTATGTCTTTTGTATTTCCCTTCCTTTTGCTTTGCATAACTTTGGCGTGAAATTTTATATTCCCGTATGGTCAATTCCTGATTTTCAGGGAATTTGATCTCAGCCGAACTGAGTAGGACTTCGTCGTGTGAATCCGAATGGAGTCATTGATCTGCCTATTTGGGCGAGGTCGACAGGTGACATTGCTTTGAGCAGATTCGCTCTCGATTCAAAACAAGATTATACCGTTGGTTCGTGCAAAGTCGTTTTTCTTTCGTCGATGGCCATTGATTTTAAGGGTGTTATTTCGAACTTTCATCGAAATGTTCACCCGTCGTTGTTCGATCGAGGTTGAACCCTTCTTTTTGGCGAGGGCCCTTGGCCTTAAGGGTGTTATTTTGAACATTTGTCAAAATGTTAACCCATCGTTGTTCGATCGAGGTCGAACTCTTCTCTTTGGCGATGGCCCTTGGCCTTAAGGGTGTTATTTCGAACTTTTGTCAAAATGTTAACCCATCGTTGTTTGATCGAGGTCGAACTCTTCTTTTTTGGAGATGGCCCTTGGCCTTAAGGGTATTATTTTGAACTTTTGTCGAAATGTTAACCCGTCGTTGTTCGATCGAGGTCGGACTCTTCTCTTTGGCGATAGCCCTTGGCCTTAAGGGTGTTATTTCAAACTTTTGTCGAAATGTTAACTCGTTGTTGTTCGATCGAGGTCGAACTCTTCTCTTTGGCGATGGCTCTTGGCTTTAAGGGTGTTATTTCGAACTTTTGTCGAAATGTTAACCCGTCATTGTTCGACTGAGGTCGAACTCTTCTCTTTGGCGATGGCCCTTGGCCTTAAGGGTGTTATTTCAAACTTTTGTCAAAATGTTAACCTGTTGTTGTTCGATCGAGGTCGAACTCTTTTCTTTGATGATGGCTCGTGGCCTTAAGGGAGTTATTTTGAACTTTTGTCGAAATGTTAACCCGTTATTGCTCGATCGAGGTCGAACTCTTGCCTTTGGCTATGGCCCTTGGCCTTAAGGGTGTTATTTCGAACTTTTGTCGAAATGTTAACCCGTCGTTGTTCGATCGAGGTCGAACTCTTCTCTTTTGTGATGGCCCTTGGCCTTAAGGGTGTTATTTCAAACTTTTGTCGAAATGTTAACCCATCGTTGTTCGATCAAGTTCGAACTCTTCTCTTTGGCGATGGACCTTGGCCTTAAAGGGTGTTATTTCAAACTTTTGTCAAAATTTTAACCCATCATTGTTCGATCGAGGTCGAACTCTTCTCTTTGGCGATAGCCCTTGGCCTTAAGGGCGTTATTTCGAACTTTTGTCAAAATGTTAACCCGTCGTTGTTCGATCGAGGTTGAACTCTTCTCTTTCGCGATGGTTCTTGGCCTTAAGGGCGTTATTTTGAACTTTTGTCAAAATGTTAACCCGTTGTTATTCCTAGATTTTGGAGAGTTTCAGATGTCCTTTGGGGGAGTCCCAGTTCCCTTAACTTGTGCGTTTCCTGGGTGAGTCCCAGTTTGCTTAACTTGTGCGTTTTCTAGGTGAGTCCCAGTTTGCTTAACTTGTGCATTTCCTGATTTGCTTAATTTTGTCTATATTGGAGAGTGTGATGTCGAAGAGTATAGAATGTTTCTATCTTGCTAATGTTCATTTTATGCAAGTGTTAGAATTTCCTTGTTTAACCCCTTCATCGTTCGACTTGGAGAGCTCGTCGATTTGGGGGGGGGGCGATGTACTATCCCTTGGATTTGGTGATGTTTCCCTCATTGCCTCGTTCAAAAACTCCCTAATAGAACTTAATTGGGACAACTCCTGGGTGAGGAAAGGGAGTACGACTTAGGGAACGTCGCCTTTCAGAAGAAATGTTTGAGATGGTCGATATTCAAGTTATTTTGCAATAGTTCTTCCAGTCTTCAGTTGGAATGCTTTTTTGCTCGATTTCTCATACGACACTTGTGTTCCTATTCAAGCAAGCAATAGAAGTTAAACCAAGACGTGATTTTACTTACCTCAATCTAATGAGTCGATGAATTAGGTAGCCTTATAGCGTTGTTTTCCCTGACTGGCATTTTGGTTGGTGGAATGGTGGTCTTTAGATTTGGCAGTAGGTGTCGTCTCATCTTGTGGGCTTTGCGTGGATACTGGTTGTAACTTCTGCTTGTATGTAGCATTATGATCTAGGTTAGCATGCGAGGTTCACTTACCGCTTTTTTGGTGGGTTATTATGTTGCTGGTTTTTGATCTAGAAGAGACTAGGAAATTTGACTAAGAAATCCCCACAGACGGCGCCAAATTGTTTGACCAAAAGATATCGAAACCGTTTTGATTAAAACAATTGATGATGATGATCAGGTAAATCTTAGCCAAGTATAATAAACTCCAGATCTAAAAAGAATCTGAAAATAATGAGTAAAATAAAATAAGAGCGATCCATCTTTATTGATGTTTGTCATTTCTTATTTCGTCAAAAAGAGAGGATCATTGATTTCTGCCTTCTCTTCAGAAAGAAATTACAGGAGAGGGTCAAGAGAGAAAAAGCAGCCTCTTTCCTTTGCGAACCCCCCTATATATAGTTCTAGGACCCTTGATATCTCCTTTGGACCATGTGCCTTCCCGTTGCAACCTTTTTTGTTGCTGCTCGAGTATTATTTCAATTCAACGTACACTGTAGGTGCTCGTACCGAATTTGGTCGTGATGTCTCTTTCTATACCGCCACTTAGGCGGGATCCCAGTTGGGTCGACTACTGTGGTCAAATTTTGACCTATATAAATATAATGGAGAGCCTACAAGTATGTGTTACCTTTTTGCAAGAAAGTTTTTGCCTAGCACATTGGATAGGCTTTTGAAGTTTGCTCCTACGGTCATGATGTTCGGTTGATATGTATTTTTGTACAAATAATCATTCACTTCACATCATTTTAATTTCACATATGGTCACTCGTGCCTAATCGACAGAAAGGCACAATTTTTCCTAACATTATTTCAGAAGGAAGATTTGCAGGAGTTAGTTTCAATTAAAATTTAAACCAAAAGCAAAGCCAATGTCATGTAATTGTTTATTTTATTGAAATTTTAGTATATTAGTTTTCTTGGTAGGCCCTTTTTTGGTCGTATAGGTGCTACCGCATTTTCAATATGACACTAAACAAAAGTAAGTTTGTAACGATCCGACCAGTCATTTTGATCTTTAGCACGTCGTTCTGTAGTTTGAGGCCATGAGCAGCTTCACTTCAAGCATTATGACTTGTATGTATGGTCGGAATCGAAATTCAGGAAGTTCGGATTGGATTTGGAAAGAAAATTCTCATTTCAAAAGCTTGAAGTTGAAAGAATTGACTAAGATTGGATTTTTGAGTAAGCGACCTCGGAATGGGGATTTGAAGGTTACAACATGTTCATATGATGATTTTGGACTTGGGCGTATGTCCAGATCGGGTTTTGGATGACCTGGGAGCGTTTTGGCCCCTATTTTGAGAGTTAGCATTTTGGAAGAATTTCATAAGATTGGGTTGAAGTGCATTTCAATGCCATCGATGTCCGTTTGGGATTTTGAGTCTAAGAATAGCTCCGTATGGTGATTCTGGTATTGGGGGCACGATCGGAAATGGATTTGGAGGTCCGTAGGTCATTTTGAAGTCATTTGGCTAACGTTAAAAATTTGAAGGTTTTTGAGAAGTTTGACCAGAAGTGGACATTTTGATATTGGGGCCGAATTCCGATTCCGGAAGGAGGAGTAGGTCCGTAATGCCAAATATGACTTGTGTGCAAAATTTGAGGTTAATCGGACGTGATTTGATAAGTTCCGGAATCGAATGTAGAAGTTTGAAGTTCTAAAGTTCATAAAGCTCGAATTGGGATGTGATTCATGATTTCGGTGTTGTTTGATGTGATTTGAGGCCTTGAGCAGGTCCGCGCTATGTTATGGGACTGGTTGGTATTATTGGACGGGGTTCTGGGGACCTCGGGTGGATTCCCAGTGGTTAACGGATCGAATTGGAGTTGGGAGGAAGAGCTGAAGCCTGCTGTCATTTGGTGTAACCGCACCTATGAGGTCTGCAGGTGCGGAGCCGCAGAAGCGGGAGTGGCTGGGCTAGGTTGGGACCGCAAATGCGGTCTTCTTGCTGTAGAACAGGGACCGCACCTGCGGAAGGAAGGGCTCAAATTCAGAAGTTGAGGGCCTGGAGGAGGACCGCAGAAGCGGATTGTGGGTTGCACTTACGGAACCGCAGAAGTGGTCAAGTTACCGCATGTGCAGAAATGCTGGAGGCAATGAGGTTCTTTTAAATCGGGGGTTGAGTTCATTTCAGCCCCATTTCTTCCATTGGAGCCGGTTTTGGAGCAACTTTGAGGTGCCATTTTCACCACCAAGCATGAGGTAAGCGATTTATGTTAGTTTTGAGTTAAATACATTGATTTTGCATCGATTTTAGCATGAAAATTGGTAAAAACTTTGGCTTGAGGGGAAAACCTAGAAAATTGATATTTTCGGATTTTGACCACGATTTTGGGCATGAAATTAAGAGTAAATTACATATTTGAGTTTGTGAGGTTATGGGTAAACTTTATCTTCGAAAATTTTTGGAATCCGGGCACATGGGTTTGAGGGCATTTTTGTCAACTTTTCGATCGAGGTTAGGGATATTGGATTATTATGAGTAACTGAACATGTATTGATGGGTTTACATAATTATTGGCTAGCTTTGGAATGTTTTGCATCAATTTGAGTTTTTCGAAAGGCGTGGAATACCGGTTATGGAACTTCAGAGCGAGGTGAGTCTCCTTTCTAACCTTGTAAGAGGGAATTGTCCCTATATGTGAATTAATTGGATATGTGCTCCTATTTGTGGGGGCTACGTACGCACGAGATAAGGAGAGTCCGTGCGTAACTACTATTATGCTTAAGTCCGGGTAGTCTAATGCCCAAAAGCATGCTTTTCTTGTAATATTTGCAACCTTGTTGTCAACTTAAAAATGCTTAGAACATATCAAACGTATAAATAAATTTCTAAAAGGCTAGAGATCATTTCTTGACTTTTAAAAGAGAAGCTTGCCTTTTTCTGAATAATTGCTCCTTGATGAATTCTTGATTTGATTGTTTGAATGTGTTTATTTATTGTGAAATGGGCCGAACGCTTCGGTAGATTAAATAGATGCATCTATGGTTCGTGCCATTCAACCCTCTGGAAATGCACAATTTAAATATTGTTGGATCGAGCCGTACAACCTCGGCATGGTTTGCGCATGCTTGTATTTCTTGACTTGCAAGTCTATAAATGATGATATTGCCTCCCTATCCTGAGATAAATGTATAAATGGCGAAAATAAATTGGGAAATTTTCTACTAATAAAAGAATATTTTACTTGCCTCATGCTATTAAGTTAAAGTCATTTTTATGAAAATCCCCGATTTTCTATATTATTGGTATTATTTTTATTGGACCCTTAATAAGTGTCAAAGTCAACCTCTCATCTCTACTTCTTCGAGATTAGACGAGATACTTACCGAGTACACATTATTTTTGTACTCATGCTACACTTGCTGTACATTTTGGTTGCATAGGCATATGTATCTCTAGTGGCCTAGTGGGCATAGCAAAATTGTTGATATAGAGACTTAGGTGAGTTGCACTTCTCGAGATGACACGCAACCAGCAGAGTCTCTTTCAAATTACTGTATTTACTTTCTGTCCAATTTGTATACCGGGCGATTGTTGTATTACATTGTTTTCTAGAGATAACTCATACACTTGTGACACCGGGTTCTGGGATGATTATGAGATTGTTCAATATTAAGTTTTTTAAAGACTTCATGTTTATTTCTGTGAATTTCATTATTTATTGTTTAATGTATAAAGAATATGATTTCAACAAATACTAAAATGGGAATTTAATTAACTTCTTGGTGTTGGCTTGCCTGACAGTGTGTCCGGCACCATCACGACCCTTAGTGGATTTTGGGTCGTGACAACATGGTATCAGAGCACTAAGTTCCCTTAGGTCTCACGAATCATGAGCGAGTCTAGTAGAGTCTTGCGAATCAGTACAGAGACGTCTGTACTTATCTTTAAGAGGCTACAGGGCTATTAGGAGCACTTCCCTTATTGATTTCCTCATCGTGCGACTCAATTCCTTTGAGGCTTATGCCTCCATTTCCTTTCCATTCAATCTTATGCGACATGGAGCACTGGTTATAAATTGGGAAGTGAGTAATTTTAATGGTACTACAGATGTGGTGCAGGATGTTTCTCCCTGCATAGTTGATTGGACTATTGTCGTCGCCTTGCAGAAGGATATTCTGTCATTTCAACTCTGTAGCTGTACTTTTGAGAGCTTTGAGGCTATGCACAGGTTGCTATGATGCTCATAAATGGTTATCACACGGTATTGAGGTGAGGTGGAATGCTTGTACATGCGTGGAAGCAGTGTATGACTTGGAAGGAGGTTTTCTCAGAGCATGATTCAGAGATTCGGTTTTTTTTTGGTAGAGAAAGCGCAATCGGACTATGAATGTTCAGGTTGGGTTGAGAGTAACGAGACTCAGTGTTTTCTAGTGTAGTGGAATTTTATCTGCGGCGTGGTATCGTCATCCTCGATTGAATATGTTAAGTTCGCTAGTGTTATGGTTTTCTCAATTCGCCTTTGGGCAGGGTATTGTGAAATTATGGGAAGTGCCTATCAGAGATTGCGATGTGCGGTGGTTCAGGATGAACCAGTATTTCTAGTATTGATGGCTCGAGAAAGATGATTTTCGGGGAGATTTAAAGTTAGTAGCGATCTGTTGATTCAAATGCTGCAAAGATTGGGATTAAATTAAGGCGACAACTGGGCAGCAAGGGATTAGTAAGGACAAGTGGGAAGTGTCATGTGGTGGTTAAATTTCTAAGGAAGCCAGGTGTAAGAAGCGAAAATCGAATAGTTGCTTAAAGAAGAGGGTTTAGCCAAAGTGGATGAGTGGCAGAGAAGTATATGGGTTCAATGGCAAGATAACTGCACACCTTGAGGGAAGTTTGGAATGATTTGGGAATTTTAGTGGATGGTGATTGGGTCCACGGGCTCAATTCGAAACGTTGGCTGGTGTACGGCGGGAGATTTGATATGACGGAAAGGATTTGCTTGATATGAAGAAGGATACAACATGACTTTAGATAGGAAGATATTATCGCACATTTAGTTGATGTCCACGAGGAGTAAATGGATTTGTGCAGCTGGTGGATGAGCAAGGGCCCAGGATGGGTTATTGGTGTCGTAGTGATTGTACCCTATGTAGCGACATTGGAAGATGTCGGTAGGTAATTTCCATAGGTGGGTTATCTCCTGTGAGCAGGTCAGCGGTCACGTGGTTGGCGAAGCTTCTACAGAGGATTTCACTGGCTATCCTGTAAGAGGTCCAATATGCGGATGTTGCTAGAGATTCAGAGCGTTCATGAAATGCTAACGGAAGGATTTCGAGGAATTTGGTGATTTAATTGAGCAAGGTCATGTCAATAAGAGATAAAAAATCTTGGTAGGCTCTAGAGTGGTGTAATAGTGGCTTCAAGCTAAGTGGGAGAGTCCCACCGCCCAAGGTTGGATTACGTAGTCGTCTATTTGTGAGATCTCGGGTTATCGGTGTATTGGCGAGTTATTACAGCTAAGGGAAAAGAACATAAATGGTCATTTGAGGAAAGGGATTTGATGAAGATGTGATACGGTTGGCCTTATTGGATCGTGTTTAGGCTTTGGAGAAGGTTTAGGATTTATGCTTTGTATAGATGCGGGTTTCAAGGAAAGTGATTCGGCCAGGTGCTTCATCGAGAGGGTGTCCATGTGCTAGAAGATTCTTGGAGTTGATTATATTCGAGACCAAGTTAGAGTAGGTGGCTCTCAATAACAGTCCTAGTGGACTCAAAGGTTAAAGTGTGGTGTCTAAGGATTTCGAGTCCATAAGTATGGTTAAGAATCGAGCTTTTGCAGCGAATTATAAAAGGAGGCTTGGAATGTTCTATGATATTTTTGGCTTGCAGTATAACATTTGGGGGAAAGAGAGAAAATGACTTCGGATTCGTAGGAGAGTTATCAGAATGGGTGTATCGGTTGAGGATGCGAATATGCGCGCAAGGAAGGTATGAAATAATTCATGGAATTAGAGATAGCATGGTCTTGTGTTGCAAGGCCACCCGCGATGAGTGCGGGTTGAGTGCGTTATGTGTTGAATGGAGTTATTATTATCTCTAAGGAAATTAAGGATAAATTGGAAGAGGTGGGATCGGTTAGCCATGGTTGAATTGGCATAGTGGTAGCGATGACCAGTTCCTTTAGCGTGATTAAGTTATGCATGTGACTTGTGACGGTACGTATGAAACTTGATGGCCACCGTCATTGATTTTATTGGAAGTATTCAAGTATTATGACCTGTTATGGATAGGCGGATCCCGGAAGGATTATGGCATTTTAGACCGCTACTTGAGGATTTGCATGTTCTACAGTTATGAGGATTCACTCGCGTGATGCTATGGTTCCCCTGAAATGAGTTAAGTGAAAAGTTTCTATATGGTAAAGAAATACCTATTAGTGGTCCAGGAGTAAAGACAAAATTGTAGTGCTATCGCATATTGGCATATTAGGTGCAGTGAGTGGTATGAAATTTGAATGTGAGTATCAAGGTTGCGGTTCGGTGTTGGCAAGGATGTCCCGAGCTCGGATGAGCATCAAAGGAGTTTGGATGTTTAAAGTAGGTTGGTATTATCCTCAGCGTCACCTGAGATCAGTGCCTTGTACAAGAGGCTACATGTATTGGTTTGCAGATTTATGATTTACTTTACAGCGTTAGTGCAGCCGATGGTATGGATGTGCAGATTTGTTATTTGGTGCGGAAGGTCGTGGGAGCTTATCTCATGGGGAGATTGTATAAGCATGACATGTTGTCACTTGATTGATTGGAAATTTAAACCAAGTATGAAGATTTTGGTAATATTATTAATTTGAGAATTTATGCCAAGAGGGCACTTGGTTTATTGGGTTATGAATGGTGAAGGTTGCTCCAGTTACGATAGTTGTTCTTGTGTATTATAAGAAAAAGGAGGTTATTATGGACCCATGAAGGTTATTAGCCTAGTGCGGGCGATCATAATTGGCTTGAGGTTTGTGGGTGGATTCAAATATGAATATGGGATTTATATTAGGCCGAATGCGTTCGTTTCAACATAGCACTCTTTATGGAGGAGTATTCGAACATGGGATGATATTTCGTCATCGGCTATTTCATGTAATACTATATGGTGCCGTGTGAGTTGTGAGTCGGTTTGATAAATTTCTTATGTGTGAGGTTCTGCATAGCGATGGTGTTATGTGAGCAGGATGGCTCCTGTGACTCAGGTTATATATCGCACCTCAGTTGTGCTTGAGTTTTGTAGCTTACGGCGCTATCTGTTTCCCCAGGGATGGTCTTGTGACCGATATTCGGTATTTTGTAAGTAATGAGCAATTTAGCTCGGTGTGTATCTCCTTATGTGATTTTATGTGTGGAACAGGTGGCACGCCACCACAGGCATGTTATTTGGATCGGGTTGCATGCCACAACAGTATGATGTTGAGTACAGTTTTTTGTATTCTAAGTTTTGTGTGTTTTGTTTTCCATTTTCTGAGGAAAGTCCATATTAGTAGCGCGAGTTGAGTAGTCCCTTCCAGAGTTTATTTTCCTTATGTATCATGTTCGAGTTGGTAGCCTATTGGCACATTGTGGAATCATATGAGACTTTTGGTCATGTCAAGGGCGGCTTGTTGCTTGAGCAGTTCGTACTAGGTGAGACAAGAATATTGGATCTAGGATCAATGCGATCAGATTATATGAAGTATATTAAAGAGCAAATACCATTAGGTGGTTCAGAATGAGGTAATAGTTCTTGTCAGGAGTATAGCCTCAATGATTTGTTGGCTCGGTGGTTGGTTATGAATTTCTACACGTCTCTTCTGTCGTGGCAGTATAGTAAGAGTTGGAACAAGACTTATACGTGTCATGAGGTGCATTGTGAGTATCAGATTCAGGGAATGTCGGTTATCATGATCAGAGAATGTTATTATGGTCCTGTGGATGGTATGGTGCATGGTGAGAATTCGGCAAAGGTATGCAATCATGTTCTGGTATATCATGTAGTGATTGACACATTGTTCTTATATTGGAAACAGGCCTAGCAGAGAGTTTTGGATGTTGAAACTGGGATCTAAGGCTCATTTGTTTGAATAAAAGAGAATATCTTCAAATTTGCTTGAGCTAATGTGCTGAATTGAGTTGTGGTAGCATAGGTAGGTGCACAAGGTGTTTAACTATGATTTCAGACAACTCCAACGCAGTTCTTAGCAAGTTCAAGGACGAACGTATGTTTAAGTGGGAGATAATATAATGACCCGACCGGTCGTTTTGAGCTCTAGCGCGTCGTTTGGTAGTTTGAGGCCATGAGCAGCTTCACTTCAGGTATTATGACTTGTATGTATGGTCGGAATAAAAATTCGGGAAGTTATGATTGGATTTGGAAAGAAAATATCCATTTCAAAAGCTTGAAGTTGAAAGAATTGACTAAGACTGAATTTTTGAGTAAACGACCTCGAAATGAGGATTTGAAGGTTCCAACGGGTTCATATGATGATTTTGGACTTGGGCATATGTCAGGATCGGGTTTTGGATGACCTGGGAGCGTTTCAACGCCTATTGTGGGAGTTAGCATTTTGGAAGAATTTCATAAGATTGGGTTGAAATGCATTTCAATGCTATCGATGTCCCTTTGGGATTCTGAGTCTGGGAATAACTCCGTATGGTGATTCTGGTATTGGGGGCGCGATTGGAAATGGATTTGGAGGTCCGTCGGTCATTTTGAAGTCATTTGGCTAAAGTTAGCAATTTGAAGGTTTTTGAGAAGTTTGACCGGAAGTGGACTTTTTGATATCAGGGTCGGATTCCGATTCTGGAAGTTGAAGTAGGTCCGTAATGAAAAATATGACTTGTGTGCAAAATTTGAGGTCAATCGGACATGATTTGATAGGTTCTGGCATCGAATGTAGAAGTTTGAAGTTCTAAAGTTTATAAAGCTCGAATTGGGGTGTGATTCGTGATTTCGGCGTTGTTTGATGTGATTTGAGGCCTCGAGCAGGTCCGCATTATGTTATGGGACTGGTTGGTGTGATTGGACGGGGTCCTGGGGGCCTCGGGTAGATTCCGAGTGGTTAACAGATTGAATTGGAGTTGGGAGAAAGAGCTGAAGCCTGCTGTCATCTGGTGTAACCGCACCTGCGAGGTCTTGGCCGCAGGTGCGGAGCCGCAGAAGCGGGAGTAGCTGGGCTAGGCTGGGACCACAGATGCGGTTTTCTTGCCGCAGAAGAGAAACCGCACCTGCGAAAGGAAGGGCGCAGATGCAGAAGTTGAGGGCCTAGAGGAGGACCGCAGAAGCGGATTGTGGGTCGCACCTGTGGAACCGCAGAAGCGGTCAAGTTACCGCATGTGTGGAAATACTGGAGGTAGTGAGGTTCTTTTAAATCAGGGGTTGAGTTCATTTCAACCCCATTTCTTCCATTGGAGCTGATTTTGGAGCAACTTTGAGGTGCCATTTTCACCACCAAGCATGAGGTAAGTGGTTTATGTAAGTTTTGAGTTAAATACATTGATTTTGCATAGATTTTAGCTTGAAAATTGATAGAAACTTGGGGTTGAGGAGAAAACCTAGAAAATTGGTATTTTCAGATTTTGACCACGATTTTGGGCATGAAATTAAGAGTAAATTACATATTTGAGTTCGTGAGGTTATGGGAAAACTCTATCTTCGAAAAATTTCGGAATCCGGGCATGTGGGTCCGAGGGTATTTTTGTCAACTTTTCGATCGGGGTTAGGGATATTAGATTGTTATGAGTAATTGAACATGTATTGATGGGTTTACATAATTAGTGGCTAGCTTTGGAACGTTGTGCATCAATTTGAGTCTTCGGAAGGGCGTAAAATGCCGGTTATGGAACTTCGGAGTGAAGTGAGTCTCCTTTCTAACCTTGTAAGAGGGAATTGTCCCCATATATGAATTAATTGGATATGTGCTCCTATTTGTGGGGGCTACGTACGCACGAGGTGACGAGAGTTTATGCGTAGCTACTATTATATATGCTTAAGTCCGGGTAGTCTAGGACCCAAAAGCATGCTTTACTTGTAATATTTGCAACCTTGTTGTCAATTTAAAAATGCTTAGAACATATCGAATGTATAAATAAATTTCTAAAAGGCTAGACATCATTTCTTGATTTTTAAAAGAAAAGCTTGCCTTTTCTGAATAATTGCTCCTTGATAAATTCTTGATTTGACTGTTTGAATGTGTTTATCTATTGTAGAATGGGCCGAATGCCTCGGTAGATTAAATAGATGCATCTATGGTTCGCGCCATTCGACCCTCTAGTAGTGCACAATTTAAATATTGTTGGATCGGGCCGTACAACCTCGGCATGGTTTGCGCATGCTTGTATGACTTGACTTGCAAATCGATAAATGATGATATTGCCTCCCTGTCCTGACATAAATGTATAAATGACGAAAATAAATTTGGAAATTTCCTATTAATAAAAGAATTGTTTACTTGCCTCATGCTATTGAGTTAAAGTCATTTTTATAAAAATCCCCGATTTTCTATAATATTGGTATTATTATTATTGGACCCCTAGTAAGTGTCAAAATCGACCTCTCGTCTCTACTTTTTCGAGATTAGATGGGATACTTACCGAGTACACGTTGTTTTTGTACTCATGCTACACTTGCTGTGCATTTTATTGCACATGCACATGTATCTCTAGTGGCCTAGTGGGCATAGCAGCATGGTTGATACGGAGACTTAGGTGAGCTGCACTTCTCGAGACGACCCGCAACCAGTAGAGTCTCTTTCAGATTACTGTATTTACTTTCTGTCCAATTTGTATTCCGAATGGTTGTTGTAATACACTGTTTCCTAGAGATAGCTCATGCACTTGTGACACCGGGTTCTGGGATGATTATGAGATTGTTCAATATTAAGTTTGTTAAAGACTTTATGTTTATTTCTGCGAATTTCAATATTTATTGTTTAATATATAAAGAAAATGATTTTAGCAAATACTAAAATGAAAATTTAATTAACTTCTTGGTATTGACTTGCCTGACAGTGTGTCCGATGCCATCGCAATCCTTAGTGAATTTTGGGTCGTGACACAATTATGTTCTTTTTTTGCCACAATTGATGGTTTGTTGTGGGTGGAGATAGATTAAGATATACTTAGAGTTGTTAGATTAAATTATAGTACTCCTGCTAAGTTGTATAATCATTTCCTTCAATATGATGGCGAGAAAGCTTTTTTTATTTTTTCCTTATGATCTTATGCAAAGAGGCGGAGCTTAGATATGAATTTTATGGGTTCGAAATTATTATCCTTTTAAGTTACTGAGTTCTAAATTAAGAATTTGTATATATTAATTTATTTTTTCATATAAATACAAGATTTGAACAAAAATTATTGAGTTCTGTTGAGCACACAACCAATACTGTGGCTCCGCCCGTGCTTATGCACGTTGCTGGCTATAAATATTATAGAAGCACATGGTTGTTTAGGTGATGCTGATTTCGAGGCTATGGGAAACAATTTAACTTCCTTCACTTGTTTAATCTACGTAGAGTGATCTTTTTTATTTTATTTGGTCAAGTATTAGAGTGTACGCAATAGTCTATAACCACATTTCCCCAGCATTTCCTCCCAACTATACAAATATGAGACTATCGTAATGCTTGTTGATAAATGTTTAATTTAATTGGCCTGTCGTATACACAGATAAGGATCTATGGCAAGTTCTTTGGGTTCTAGCTTAGGAAAAATTACAATAACATCATACTGAATTTAAATCCTCTGATTCTAAATTTTAAATTTGCCTCTACATATGTATCGTCAGTGAAAATGTAATTAACAAGACATATATGGGTTCAATGGAACCCAACAATTTTAATACGGAAATTAGATATTAATTATATTATGTGAAAAATCACCAAAATTTCAATAAAGGTAGAGTACGCCTCCCATAATCTTAAAAATGCAATGAGTTTAGTAACAAAACATATATATTAAACTCAGTATCAAGTTTAAATCTTAGATTCGTCTATGTATAAGGTGTAAGATACACAATCCTTTAAATAACAGCAGGAACATTCTAGGTCTTTACGATATACGAAACTTGTTGGTCTCTTCTGTGTAATTTCTCTGTAATTGCCCTCCGTGAGACAAATAGTCCCAAGTCCTAAGTCGCACAAACCAAAGAATCAAACAACCTAAACGGTAAGCTGATCAAAGTTTATAATCGTTAATACTTTTTTTTTTATTTTTAATTATGTATAATAGGATAGTTTATTATTTTTACAGAATAGAAATCTTGCGTTATCACTTAGCAATACTCGTTTGCTTGTGGTCTTGAAAACCGTGTAAACTAATGCGCAATCTACATTAAGTGCTGCGCTATATGAGCGTTATTATGGGGAGAATATTTGTTTACAGGAACTCTTTTTTACGTCTATAATCTAGTTAATTAGAAAAATAATATATTGAGGGTTCTTGATAATATAAAGAGCCAGTTTTTTAAATAATGAAAATAAAATCAGCTTTTGTTAAGTTCTGATATAGATGTCAATCATGGGATCCAAAGTGATGAAAGAAAAAAGAAATTATAAAAAGATTTTGTTTGCCCTATATAGCCAGATAACACAGGACTAATATATCAAAGCTAGAATACGAAAAAGGGACTAAATTGCTTTTTCTCTTGTATTATCTTTTGTATTGAACATATCGATACGTTTGCATGGTTCCGGATCGGGAGAAGATTTGATCCATGTATAGGAAAGAAAAGATTTAAGTTTTACATACTAACATTAATTACAAATACTTTAAGTTAGTTGCTTTTTCATCAAGTTATAAATTAAATACTTATCTTATAAGTGATTGATTATGTAAATATTTTTAGACGATTGTATATAGAACATAAATTCATGAAACATAGATATGCAGGAGTTCTCGGAAGGGATGCAATAACCTGTTTGACAAACATGTAAAAGTCAGCTTATTTTGAGAAGTGTTTTTTTCTCATAATTAAGTGCTTTTCTCAAAAGTATTTTTGGTGAGAAGCAGTTTGTGTTTGTCTAATTAATTCGAAAAGCACTTCTGAACAACAATTAGTGTTTGGCCAAACTTGTAAAAACTATTTCTAAGTATATTTTTCTCAAAAGTGCTTTTGGAGCGAAACTACTTTTTTCTGCTTCTCCAAAACTGCTTCCGTTTCTCCTTAAAAACACTTTTTTTTCTTCCAAAATTTGGTCAAACACTCAACTTTGAAAAAAAAAGTGGTTCTAGGATTGGAGAAGCTTGGCCAAACGTGCTATAAGATGGACGACCCCTTTGAGTTCAGTTAGGCTCTTGACTACTATCACACCTCCTTTAACCAACTCCGGAAGGGTACAAAGGAGTTTTTTCCAATTTAAGTGACAATCAAAACAAGATTATTTATTTAAAATTCAGAGTCGCCACATGGGATAATTTATGGTGTCCGCCGGTTTAAAATTCCGAATCGAGGAAGTTGACTCTTATTTACGGTCCGCGAACATAGAAATCCGGGTAAGAAATTCTGTTAACCCGGAAGAAGGTGTTAGGCATTCCCGAATTCCGTGGTTCTAGCACGGGTACTTTGATCATACTTGGCTTAATCAAATTGTTTAATTACTTATTTTTAGAACCTATGTGCATTTGCATTTTTTTAGTTAAGAAATTATCTTAAAAACAGATCATGCGTACGTGTACCCGTTTGTTTGGCGCGTCAAAAATCATGTCACGCGAACGTGTCCACAATTAATAACGCTTTGTTATTATTAAGGATGTTTAGTCGAAGTTGCGCGAACGCATACTCCAATTTCGTTTTTAGAATCGTAATCATATCACGCGAACGTGTACACAATCACGATAGTAGATTAAAAGCGCGCCTAAAGCATTGCTATGATGTTTATAATGTCGTTCGTTTTTCCTAAGATTTGAGATCCAATATGAAGGTTTAAGAATTTACGGAAAGAAAGAGGAAAAATGATTATTTGGAATAAATGAGCACGACTTACTTAACAGATGAACATGGCCCATTTTTGCTTAAATAGATTGTGGTTTTCCTTTTACATATTACCATACAAACAGATTATAGCAACAAAGAATTTGTAGAAAACTAATTAACGCAAACTAAATTAACATAATTAGAGCAATTAAGAGATAATAAGATTTGGTAGATTAGGGTAGTGTCCTACCAAATACCAACTTAATATCTCTTAAGCTATGCCCAAAGGAATATTCAAACACACTGCCAACAATAAATATACAATATTTTTGACATGTTCAAGAATACTCAATGAACAAGGATGGACCAAAAGTTCTCCCAACAAAATCTAAATCATCAATATGTTTCTAATAAGCATCATAATAATTCATACATTCACAAAGGGACTTGTTGACAAGATGCTAAAATATTCCATAATGATGGAGCAACAGAGAATCCTATTGCGTAAAACTACACACGATCAAACCAAATGCTCAGCTTAAGACCAGTTAACATGTGCCTTAAAATAATCAATTTGACCATCCCATAAACTTTATAAAATTGAACACTTCGAAATAATGAACTACAGTTATTGTTTACAAAAGAACCAGCAACAATTGTTTTTCAAAAAAAGATATAAAATATGAAATGAAAGACAATATGCTTAAACTTCACAGAATGAAAAAAAGAAGTTTAGTCTTCAAGTCATAATACACTATTAACTATACTTCATACATGATAAAATATAAAACCAACACCTACAGTAGTAAAAATAAAAAATAAAATGAAACCGAGCCAACAATGAACCTGTATTAGCTTTGCTTGAATACAAACTACGAGTGAAGTTCGATGACAAAAATCGAAATGAGCAGCAACAAGATTCAAAAAGAAAGCAAGAGCAGAAACCCGAGCGACGCCTCAATCTCAGCTTCAAAACTTCAAACAATTTCCATGCTTAAGAAAACAAATTCAAAATCAAGGACCAATAACAGAACCCATTTTTCGGATTTGAGCAGAATAGATCGAAAATAAGCAACTTATTTTTTTGTTTTTTTTTTTGTCTTTTTTCTGTATCCCTAAAAAATCAGAAGAAGAAAAAGGATTGAAAAATCAAAACTAAAACTCTGTATTTTTCTTTTCTCTCAAAAAAATCTCTGACCTAAAATCCCTTATTCCTTTTTTTTTTCTTTCCGAAAATCCCTTTTTATATATTTTACCTCCAGATTCCTTCCTCCTCTTCAAGAAAACGGATAAGGCCCTTTTGAAAACGAGCACATGATGAATGTGAGGCTCGAATTGAATGAGATCGATCTGACGCCTCTCACTCATCAAACACACGTCTTCTAGAGCTTTCGAATCGCGTGATATAGCTTGTAAACAGGCAAGTGAGGGAGTGTAGTTGTCGATTTGGAATATTCTTTTGTTAGAGACCATTAGGGTTTGGTGACGTGGAAGAGGGATGGAGACGAGGTGGCCATGTGCAGATTTTAGAGATGAACTTACCTGAAACTCGTACGAGTTTGGGCGAGCTTGGGCGAGGAAGAATCGGAGTTGGGGTGGGCGCCATTTTGGTTGTGATGGGATTAGGTCTAGGGTGTTGTTTTGTGTTATAAAGAGGATTATATATGAAGGTGAGATAAGACATGGGCCGTTGGATGGGTTGGGATGGAGGGCTGAGATCAGTTAGGGGAGTGGAGTAGGTCAGACGGGCGGGTCGCGGGTTAGGGGTATGTTGGGCTGGGTAGGAGATGTATTTAGGCGGATTTTGGGTTGAAAAAGGGGTTTTGGGCCACCAGATTGGGTTTCTTGGGTGGCCCAATTCGAAAAACCTTTTGTTTTGTTTTTTCTTTGTTTCTTTTTCCTAATTAATAAAACACTAAATTAAACTCTAAATAATCTAATGTAAAATAAAGCTAATTATCTGATTATAATATTTATAAAAATTAGTTACTCCAAGATTAAAAGATAAAATTTACTAACCTAAAATTAAAAATTAAAATGTAAAAGTGAGCCATTTTTGTGATTTTTATTTTTAATAAAACAACTAATTAATTAATTAATCCTAAAAATGTGAACGCAAAATCTAAGTGCAATGCATGGTATTTTTGGTATTTTTTATTGTTTTAATAAAAGTAAACATGCACGAAAATGCAATAATTTAACAAAAATTCCTACAAAAATCCTATAAAATTGCAAACAATTAGAAAAAACTCCTTTTCTTTAATTTGTAGGAGTAGTTCAAATAGGGCAAAAATCACGTGCTCACAGTTGCTCCTCTTTTTTCGGAAACAAGAAGAGTTTTCGGGTAAAGATAAAGTGAGCGGATACGAGTAATTTTTGCCCGTTTGAATACTCCGTGGGAAGCATTTTTTGAAAGATTTGACCGAACCTTGCTTTCGAGGTTTCCTACATATCCTTGGCTATAAAGGAATCAGGTCAGTGTAGTTCGGCAAGTTTTGGTAGTTGAGACCATCGGGAAACTGTGATTTCACTGTTGCTACTGCTTGCAGATCTCCTTATTACACTGAGACAAAATAAATAAAAAGAAGCTAGATTAAACTGTGATCTATGGATTACAAGAGTCCTAACTACATATCTTGATCTTGCAGCTTCTGGGGCTCTGTTGTGCATCTTGAACTGCTGACCTGTACTCTCGAGCTGAGCTTCCTTTGTTGCGGACTTGAATTGCATTCTGAAGTGAATTCCCTTGTTTTCCAGGTAGGTGCCTGCTTGCCAACACTTGAACTGCTTTCCCTTGTTCTCCAAGTGGACGCTTGATTGCTAAAACTCGAACTGCTTTTCCCTGAAACTTGAGCTGCTTTCCCTTGTTCTCCAAGGGGGCGCCTGACTGCTGAAACTCGATCTGCTTTTCCCTGAAACTTGAGTTATTTTCCCTTATTTTCCAGGTGGGCACCTAATTGCTGAACTTGACATGTCTTCCTTCGAAACTTGAGTTGCTTTCCCTTGTTCTCCAGGTGGGCGTCTGATTGCTGAACTTGAATTGTCTTCCTTTGAAACTTGAGCTGTTTTCCCTTGTTCTCCAGGTGGGCGCCTAATTGCTGAACTTGAACCATCTTCTCTTGTTACTTGAAACTATTTTCCCTTGAAACCTGAACCATTTTCCCTTGTTTTTCAAGTGCCTGACTGCTGAAGTTTGGACTGTCTTCCTTTCCCTTAAAGCTTGAACTGTTTTCACTTGTTCTCCAGGTGGGCTCCTGATTGCTGAACTTGACCCATCTTCTCTTGTTACTTGAAACTGTTTTCCCTTGAAACTCGAACCATTTTCTCTTATTTTTTAGGTGGGCGCCTGATTGCTGAAACTTGGACTATCTTCCTTTCCCTTGAAACTTGAATTGTTTTCCCTTGTTCTCCAGGTGGGCGCCTGATTGCTGAACTTGACCTGCTTTCCTTTGAAATCGTTTTCCATTGAAACTTGAATAGTCTTTCTCTTATTACTTGAAACTGTTTTCCCTTGTTCTCTAGGTGGGCGCCTGATTACAACAAAACAGACAAAACAAAAGAAATTTTTCTGCCCCAGTTTGATATTGGGAACATCTGTGAGTATTAACCGATTCTTGTTATCAGAATAAGTTCTAAGCTAAATTCCTTTATCCTGAAAATTTCAAACCAAGTCTCGTCTCAAAAGTGAAAAACTTAAATGCTAAATTATACTTCCAAAAAGTAGAACTCTCGTCAGAACTTGTCATTTGTGAGGGTCTCAAAACTTACTAAATCTCGTTATCCAGAAGGGTACTGGAAACTTACTGCCGAACCAATCTGGCACCTGCTTTCCTCACGGAGGGTTTCTCTGGAACAAACGACATTTCCTGCCCCTGTTTCAATCAAAGAAAAATTGTGTCAGTTTGAAAATGTGGTGGTTAGTCTATGGCATTCTTGCTGCGGGTGGCCTTTCCACTGCCATGCTTTGTTTTGCTCAGTTGCATTTGACTATCAAAGAATTGTTTTACCGTCTGATTGAACCTTAACCACGAAACCCTGAATGACCCAAGTGCCCTATAGTCAACCTGTTGTTTTAACATATCTATCTTTCCCATCTGAACCTCTGCATTTCTCCCCACAATTGACAAAACCACTTGATCACTTGAACCTCGTCTAACACCTTATTTTCCGTTTTGCATCATGCTACTTCTGGCATGATGTGGCCACACTTCGCTTTTGTGCAATTTAGAAGTTGGTAATAAGCTTTGCAATCCTTTCTGTTGCTTAGCAAGGCTAACATTGAAAAAGCCTTAGAGGAGTAGACCCAAAAGGAAATAAAATGCAATGACTTCGAGAGTTATGAATAGAGAAGAAAAATCAAAACAGAAAAATTGTTTGAGGAAGAAAAGGAAAAGGGACTTATCTGAGTGAGGCTGTTGTCATCAATGATCATGACATGCACTTCGGATTAATCAGCCTAGTCCATTCAGTCAATCCTCTTTCGGTCTTCACATTTATGCCTGGGGTTCCCATAATCCGATTCCTTTGCAAAGTCAACAACCTTATTCGGCTTGCAGTGCCCTGAAGGGGTTTTCACCAGCAAACCTCTCTCATTTATTCATTTCTCAACTCATCGTCGCCTTACGATGCCCGTGAGGGTTTTCACCAATAAGACTCTCTCATTTTTTAGTTTCTCTCAGCTTTCCATCGCCTTACGGTATCCGTGAGGGTTTTCACCAATAAGACTCTCTCATTTTTTTATTTTTCCTGCTTAGAACAGAGTGTTTCCCCTGATATGAATCATATCTCTACTTGCTCGACTTGGCATCGCTTGAAGATTGATCAGAAGGTCTTTCCTTGGACCGTAATGTGAGCTTTTGGATAGGGTTAGAAAGAAAGGACATCATAAAGGTTCAAAACAGCTTGAATGGGTTCAAAATTATAACTTTGAAATCAGATCTTTTTACAAAACCGCAACTTCTGCCCCAGTTTCCTTGCCTGGGGAATTTTTATTTTCCGAACCGTGAGGCTGCCTATGTATCCTTAAAAGGAATCAAGTCGAACGTAGTTCATGGCCAGGAATTACTTTGTTGTTTCTTTTCTCTTTTCTTTTTCTTTCTCTTTTTTTTTCTTTTCTTTTCTCTATTTTTCTTTTCCTTTCTTTTTTTTTTCACTCTCTTTCATTCTTTTCTTTCTCTTTTCCTCTTCTCTTTTCCTCTTTTCTTCTTTATTTACCTTTTGTGTCCGTGTTTCTGAACTTTGCTACTGATTCCAAAAGAGGGATATGAAAAAAAAATAAGGCTCAAAAGGGGTAACAAAGGGTAAAGTGTTTAGATAACAGAATAAAATGCCTTTGTCATTCCAATCTTCAAAACATGCCAAGTACAAACAACATAATTTAAACCAAAGATATCATACATAATATCTTTTGATGCATCAGAATTGATAGTCATATCTACACATTTGCCTTCTATATCTGTTAAATACAAAGTACTATTGGACAACACTCTCGTTACGATGAACGACCACTGCCAATTTGGGGCGAACTTGCCTTTCGCTTCAGCCTGATGAGGAAGGATGCATTTCAATACTTGCTGACCCACTTCAAATTTCTGGGGATGCACCTTCTTGTTGCATGCTCTTGCCATTCTCTTTTGATACAACTGATCATGACACACTGCTGCCAATCATTTCTCGTTAATCAGACTCAATTGCTCCAAACGGGTTTTGACCCACTCATCGTCGTCAATTTCGGCTTCTGCAACAATCCGAAGGGATGGAATTTCAACTTTCACAGGTATCACTGCTTCGGTACCATATACCAACAAATAAGGAGTTGCACCTACTGAAGTGCGAACAGTAGTACGATAGCCCAACAAAGCAAAGGGCAACTTTTCATGCCATTGCCTGGAACCTTGCACCATTTTCCGAAGTATCTTCTTTATGTTCTTGTTGGCTGCCTCAACTGCTCCATTCGACTTGGGGTGGTATGGGGTGGAATTTTGATGTGTAATCTTAAATTGTTGACATACTTCTTTCATCAGATGACTGTTAAGATTAGCACCATTATCTATGATGATCACCTTTGGGATTCCGAACCAACAAATGATATTTGAATGAACAAAATCGACCATTGCCTTCTTGGTCACATATTTGAAAGTCTTAGCTTCAATCCACTTAGTGAAATAATCGATGGCCACCAGAATGAACCTGTGTCTGTTTGATGCCGCAGGCTCAATTGGTCCGATGACATCTATACCCCAAGCAACAAAGGGTCATGGTGCGGACATTGTGTGCAATTCAGATGGAGGAGAATGGATCAAATCACCGTGCACCTGGCATTGATGACACTTATGCACAAAACTAATGCAATCTCGCTCCATGGTGAGCCAATAATAACTCGCTCGAAGAATTTTCTTTGCCAGAATATACCCACTCATATGTGGCCCGCAAACTCCGGAATGCACTTTTGTCATGATAGTCGTGGCTTGTCTGGCATCTATGCATCTCAACAATCCAAGATTTGGAGTTCTTTTGTACAAAACTCCCCTACTAAAGAAAAATCCACTAGCCAAACGTTGAATTGTTCTCTTTTGATCACCTGTGGCTTGTATCGGATATACCCCTATCCTGATGTACTCCCTGATATCATGGAACCATGGTTCACCATCAAGTTCTTCTTCCACCATGTTACAGTAAGCATGCTGACCGCGGACCTGAATATGCAAAGAGTCAATATAAGCCTTATCTGGATGATATAACATCGACCTCAGAGTAGCCAAAGCGTCAGCAACCTCATTGTGGATCCTAAGGATATGCCTGAACTCCACTGATCTGAATCACTGACAAAGATCCTGCAGACATTGTCGATACGGTATGAGCTTCAAATCTCGAGTCTCCCATTCTCCCTAAATCTGGTGCACTAACAGATCTGAATCTCCCAAAATTAGCACTTCCTAAACTCCTATGTCCACAGCTAACCTTAAACCCAAAATGCACGCTTCGTACTCGGCCATGTTGTTGGTACAATAGAAATGAAGCTGAGTAGTGACAGGGTAGTGGTGCCCTGTTTCAGCCAATGCTTGGGCTTTCATCGCCGTTCGAGTCACATATACGATGTCAAACTCTGTGAGCAAGATATGCCACTTTGTAAGCCTTCCTGTGGGCGTGGGCTTCTGAAAGATATACTTTAAAGGATCCAGGCGAGAAATGAGGTAAGTAGTGTAGGATGACAAATAATGCTTTAACTTCTGTGCTACCCAAGTCAGGGCGCAACATGTTCTTTCAAGGGGAGTATACTTAACCTCATAAGATGTGAACTTCTTGCTGAGATAATAGATGGCTTACTCTTTCTTGCCAGTGATGTTATGCTGACCAAACACACAACCAAATGAATTATCCAGGACTGTCAAATAAGGAATCAAAGGTCTCCCCAGTTTCGACGGGACTAACATAGGTGGGTTCGACAAATACTCTTTGATATTATCGAATGCTTCCGGGCACTCATCAGTCCATTTGACCGCAACATCCTTCTTTAGCAACTTAAAGATGGGCTCTCAAGTTGTCGTGAGCTAAGGAATAGATCTACTGATGTAGTTCAACCTCCCTAGCAGACTCATCACCTCGGTCTTGTTCTTTGGCGGTGGTAACTCCTGGATAGCTTTGATCTTTGACGGATCCAACTCAATGACCCGCCGACTGACTATGAACCCCAACAGTTTCCCAGATGGAACACCAAATGCACACTTTGCAGGGTTGAGCTTAAGATTGTACTTGTGGAGCCTTTGGAAAAACTTTCTCAAATCTCTGACGTGGCCATACTGCTTCCTGGACTTTATGATCACATCATCCATGTAAACCTCAATCTCCTTAAGTATCATGTCATGGAATATGGTAGTCATTGCCCTCATGTAAGTTGCCCTAGCATTTTTCAAACCAAATGGCATGACCCAGTAGTAATATGTTTCCCACGGCGTGATGAATGCTGTCTTTTCCGCATCTTCTTCATCCATTAAGATCTGATGATACCCTGCATAGCAGTCCACAAAAGACTTAATCTCATGCTTGGCACAATTATCAATCAAAATGTGGATATTTTGCAGTGGGAAATTGTCCTTTGGGCTTGCTTTGTTGAGATCACAGTAATCAACACACACTCTGGTCTTACCATCTTTCTTTGGCACATGCATAACATTGGCTAACCACATGGGATACCGCATGACTCGAATGACCTTTGCATCAAGCTGCTTTGTAACTTCTTCTTTAATCTTCACACTCATGTCGGTCTTAAACTTCTTTAATTTTTGCTTGACGGGAGGGAATGCTGGATCATTTGGCAATTTGTGGACCACCAAATTTGTACTCAAACCTGGCATGTCATCATACGACCATGCAAAAATATCCTTATATTCAAGCAAGCTTTGATTATTTCCTCCCTGATTTGTGGTTCAAGATGGACACTTATCTTGGTTTCTCTAACATTATCTGGATCTCCTAAGTTGATTGTTTCTGTGTCATTCAGATTAGGCTTGGGTTTTCTTCAAAATGATTTAGTTCCTTACTAATTTCCTCAAATGCCTCATCCTCATCATATTCTATTTCATCATCACACTCTATCTCTTGGATTATTATTTCAGAATTAGATTTACTTTTAAGACTTGGCCGAAGATTCTTCATACATGTCATGTCGTTGAAACTAGCATAAAAAGAACTATAAAAAGAAGAAAAGAAAAAAAAATAAGAACTATCAGGAATGATGGAAAATGAAAATTGCATTTTATTGAAAATAAATGATAACAGGGTTTGTACATCAAACAAGCGAAAAATAAAAAATTTGGATCACAACCCTGGAATAACCTAGATAGAAAGAAAAACAAAACAAACTACCAAAACTCCTTCCGAGTAAGGAGGGGAATAGCCTTCTAATTGTTAAGATTTACATTCGGCCCGACGAACTGCACGTCTGCTTTGCTGGAACCTTCTCCAACTTCTACCATGTTCACATCATTAAACAGCCTCTGGAACCTTTCAATTAACTCTTCATCAACTCAACCACATGACTTGGAATTGTTGACAATGGACGTTTCCTGGCACCAGGCTTGACAAAGGACCTGTAGAGACACGAGATAGGCTTCGGAAGTGCCCACGCCTTCTGTTTCATCCTTTTAGCCCTTTTCACATCTACCTCTATGGGTTTGAATCCAATACCGAACGTACCCAAATTTTCAGGGAGGGACATTGGTTGTACGATACCCTGCAAAGATGCACCCGGACCTTTACCTGACACAAAGCAATTTTTCAGCATTTCAGAGGCCACCATGATGGATGTAGAGGCTATCTTTGGAGTTGGAATACATTTCCCTTCTGGAACCTTCTTGACCGGCACTGATTCAAAAACTTGATAGACCCAGGGCCCCTTATCATCTTCGACCTCAATAAACGGGACAGAGGCATCATTGTGAGCACATAAATTCTCCTCACCATGCACAACGATCTCCTGTCTGTCCCACTCGAACTTGACCATCTGGTGAAAAGAGGACATGACTGCTTTGGCGGCATGTATCCAAGGCCAACCCAACAGCAAATTATAAGAGATGGCCATGTCCAGTACCTGGATCTCCATGGTGAATTTGACCGGTCCTATTGTCAATTCAAGCACTATATCATGAACCGAGTTTTTTCCTCCTCCGTCAAAACCTCGGACGCATATGTTGTTCTTGTGAATCCTCTTATCATCAACTTTTAACTTGTTCAGAGTAGAGAGAGGGCAGATGTTTGCACTGGAACCATTACCCACTAACACCCTAGTGACCATAGAATCTTCACATTTTACTGTAAGATAGAGAGTTTTATTGTGTTCAATACCTTTCACAGGCAACTCGTCATCAGAGAAGGTGATCATGTTACCTCAAATATCTTGTTGGCAATTTTCTCCAAATGGTTTACTGTAATTTTGTCGGGGACATGAGCTTCGTTCAGAATTTTCATCAGGGCTCGACGATGCTCGTCTAAATGGATCAATAATAATAGCAAGAAAATCTGAGCGGGAGTCTTTCTCAACTGCTCCATGATGGAGTAATCTTGTACTTTCATTTTTCTCAAAAACTCCTTCGCTTCTTCTTCAGTGATTGCTTTCTTTACTAGAACTGGATTTTCTCTGGATGTTTTAGCTTTCCTTATTCTTCTAGGGCAAAGCATCTCCCCGAACGAGTTAATCCCTGGGCCTCATTGACTTCTTCTTTCACTTCCTTTCCCTTATAGGTCACTATCACCCGTTCATAGCTCTATGGGATAGCCTTGATGTTGTCTACTGGCAACTAGGTTACAGGCTTGATGATGACAGGGTCCGTACGGGCACACTCTACAATTATGATAGGCTTACTCACCAACCCTCGTATGACCACCTTTGACTTATCTTGATTTGCTACAACATTACTTGGGGATCTTTTCTCAACTACCACAGATGGCTCACCATTTGTCATGCTCAACTTGTTCACTGATCCTTCAACCATTGGTTTTTTGATGTGCTTGACCTCACTAGACCGAATCATCATGACAGATTGTGAAGGCTTCTTGGGCTCCCCCTCCTTATGTACTATCTCGATCATGTTTGTTTCATCATGGGTTGACAATGGGTTCTAATTGATGTTGGGTGCCCCCAGAGTTTGGATCACAATCTGATTTGTGTCGATGAGCTCCTGGATGGCATTTTTCAAGTTCCAGCACTTCTCCGTATCATTCCCCGAAGTACCAGAACAATATGCACAGCTTAAGGAGTAATCAAGATTCTTTGAAGGAGGGTTTGGCAATTTCGACGCAATTGGCCTCAGCACATCCAACTGCCTCAATCTCTGGAATAAACTGGTATAAGACTCCCCTAACGGGGTGAAAATTCTCTTCCGCTGCAACCTCTCATTTCTGAACACTAGTTTTGGCCAAAAACCTAGACCGACAGGGTTTCGGTAGACTTGTAGGGGTGGGTAAGCATCTTATGGAGCTGGGTAGGTGTTTTGTGGGGTTGGGGCACGCCATTGTGAGTAGGAAGGAGGTTGCATATATGATTGGGCGTGGTGGACAGAAATTTGAAGGTCTGGTAATGGGAAGTAATGTTGGGGTGGATTATATGGGGTTTGGGTATAGGTTCGGTGATGGGGTCGAGGCTGGGTATAATGGTGTGACGGGTCCCTCGGTCCAAACCACGATCCTGAATCAACTGTTGCCACATCTTCTTTCTTCTTCTTTTCGATCACTCCCCTGGTACCATTCTGAATGGCTTGGGTAGTTGCTTTGATGGACGAGTAGCTCATGATTTTGCTTGATTTAAGCCCTTCTTCCACCATGCCACCCATCTTCACTACCTCGTTGAAAGACTTGCCTATGGCCGATATCAGATGGCCAAAGTAAGTAGGCTCCAGAGCCTGCAGAAAGTATTCCACCATTTCGTTTTCCTCCATTGGAGGGTTGACTCTTGCCGCTTGTTCTCTCCAGCAAAAATCGTATTCCCTGAAACTTTCACTAGGATTCTTTTCAATCTTAGTCTAAGACAAATAATCTGGAACAATCTCAATGTTGTATTGGAAATGACGAGTGAATGCTTGGGCCAAATCATCCCAGGTATACCATCTGTTGTGATCCTGACGAGTGTACCACTCCAATGTCGCGCCACTCAGACTCTAGCTAAAGTATGGCATCAACAACTCATCTTTCCCACCGGCTCCTTTCATTTTACTGTAGAATCCCCTCAAATGGGCACCGGGTCCCCATGCCCATCATATAGGTCGAATTTAGGCATCTTGAATCCCACATGCAATTGAACATCGGGAAATAGACACAAATCTTTGTAGGCTATGCTCACCTGGCCTCCCAATCCCTGCATATTTCTGAACGATTGTTCCAGGCTTCTTACCTTCCTGAACATCTCCTCATGTTCTGGGTTTTTAGGTGGCTTCTCACTCTCAACAGAGAGGTCAAAACGAGGAGTGTAGGAGTAATGATATGGAGCCTTGAAAGTAGGCTCTAGGGGATAATATTGATTATCTTGGGTTTGGAATAATGGCTCACTAGAAGATCGATGAAGTGTAGCTGGCGGGGGTGCTACGAAAATAGGGGTGGCTGGTGGTGGGGGGTATGGGATTGGTTTGGCTGGTGGTGATTGTGTGGTTTGGGAAGTGGTGCCCTGATAGTGGTGGCAATGGGTGAAGCCCGGTGCATGTTGCGGAGATGAATCAACAATGGGAGGTTCCTGGGATTGAGCTAGTGACGGGATGAAAGCAGGGTTGGCGGGATATGATGGTAGTGGATGCCCTTTCATCCATGCCTGGTACATCTCTGCCATTTGGTGTTTCAACTTATGTAACTCCTCTTTCAGATTAACATCAGACTCTTCTCCCTCTCTCGACGGATCAATAACACTTGCATCCAGCTCTTGGCCAGCCATGATCAACTTGTTTTTAGACCTGGTGTTGTACGGGTGGGTTGCTAGAATGCCGAAACTAACCACCTGCTTGTACTTGATGACAACAACCAAACTTATTAGCGATTAAGAGCTTAACAGATAGGCAACCGCACGTTGGGGATGCAATGCACTTAAGTAGTTAACCATTTCTATTATGCATTTGAATGGCTGATTGCATCATCCCGGCTTTCACTAATTTTCATTTTGTAATTTTCTCTCTCTCTCTCCTTTTCATTCCTGCTTTTCTTTGCTTGATTCTTGTCTTTATTCTTTTATTCTTTCATTTTCCCTCTCTTGTTTTGCCACTATTTCTTTCCCCGTAATTTTCTTGTTTTCTATCCTCTTTTTCCTTTTCATTTCATGGTTATGATCGAATCCTATGGGGAATACCTACGTATCATGACGCCGCATGAATTAGACCAAGCCTAGTTCTGGGGATAAATGCGAAATAAAACAAAGACACATTTTTTTGATTTTTTTCAAATTTTTATAAAATAAAACATTCTGGGTTTTTCCTATTACAACGATTCCACCTTACAGACTTAAGCATTTTCTAAAACTTAAAGCAAGACTCGAACTGGACTAACAGACTCTAAAAGAAATTGCAATACAGACTCAAAAGATAAAATCAAGAATACATAAGTGCTTCCACTGTTGCTCTAGTTGGCCTTGCTGGGGGCCTATGCGCCATATCTTCTTGGAGACGAAATAGGTCATCCATGATTTGTCGGACAAAAATCATAATCGAGGCGAAGAACGTGGATTGAGTCATGTCTTCACACTCGTTGCACTTCATCACAATGTAGTCCGCAATCCTCCTGACCCATTCCCTAATAACACCTTTCTCTTGTAGCAACCATCCAATCTGCTGAGATCTATCATCCAAAATTTGTTCAGTTGTATGAATTTGCTCTTGAAGCTGCTACAGGTCTTTTTCTAGCTGCAACATTAGGGCATAGCAGTGCTCCCTTTCTGCTTTGAAGTCTCTTGCCTGCTTGTCCATTTCATTCTCAAGGACATTGACCTTTTTCTTTAAACCCAATATTCCCTTGTCGTACTTCTCCTTCAGTTGCCGAACGAAACTGGCCCGTCCCTCCGCATTCTTAGCTAAGTTGGCTTGGACATTTGCTAGTTCAGCTTCAGTCTTTCGCAAATCATCCTCATAGTCACGTACTTTTTGCGTAAGGCTGTAGATGAGCTTTTCATCCTTTCTGCTTCATCTGCCCGGGTTCTCAGCTGCTATTCTCATCTTTCAAACTTGGGCTCGAAGAGCTTCATTTTCTTGGGCCATCCTTCTTCTTTCACTTTCAGCTTCTTGTGCCTAGAGATCATTATTGAATTCCATGTTTCTCAACTTCTCTTCCAAGGTGTGAATCGCGGCTTGATATTTTTTCTCCTTTTCTCCCCAGGACAACCTTTCTTGGATTTTATCGTTAAGGGCTTGAACATGAGGACTCTTGGAAGGCCTCTCGGACTCAGGCTCGAGCTCAGACTCTGGCTCATTGTTTGCACAAGACCTTTTCTCAAACCATGCAGCATAATCTAGATCCACTTCCCCATTTGCAACATCTGGTACCTGGGTGCCATTTTTCAGATAACGACAACCATTCCAATCCTGCTGAACTAAGGTTTCGGGCAATGCAGCTTCTGGATGTAGCTCAATGACTTGGGTGGTTAGATCTTCATCTTCGAGCACCACCTGATATCTTCCTAAGACCCTCTGCGGTGCATATGGCTGGACACTCCTCAAACCCATCAACATTAGGTAACCCTTGGTAGCCGTCATGTATATGGCTTCTGTCATCGGGAGCCATCCTATAATCCACTCGACCTGACTTGCTTTGAGAGCTTTCAAGTGAGAGACCCAGACTTTAAACCCTTTTGGAGCATTGTAGTCTTTCACCCTTTCCTCATAGCTCTTGATGAAGTTATCCGTGCTCGAACCATAACTCATGAATTTGGGGTGATGGCGGAGATGCTCGATAAACCACATTTGTAGAAGAATATTGCAACCTTCAAAGAATTGAGCCTCGGCCTTGCACAATATCAATGCTCAATAAATGTCTGCCAACACTAACGGAGCAAGTGTATGTGATCGCTACCGACTCGACACTACACTATGGTAGGAAGAGCGGGTCGCAATAGCTTTTACCCGAATAGAAGTCTGGGATCAAATTTTCACAAGGAGCTAGTAGTGGAGTTGTATTTTCTGTCTAGCCTAGAGTTGCGGTTGTGCTTCTAATGTCACTTCAAACATTTTTTGAGTTTTTGTATTTATAACCACTATTATAAAACTAAGGATTAAAGATAAATTATGCTAGGAGAATGTTGCTAAGTTGTAATTAATGGGAAGAAGAGCACTAGGTTTGTAGCATCACCTAGGTGGCTAATTGACGGGTAGATGTTACTAAGGATATATTGACATATTTGGGGATTATGCTGAAACTGTTGCACAATTGCATCCACTCTTACACATTTCAGTAGAGAGAGTGATTTTGCCCAATTGACTCTCTCGAGACAAATTGGATAGGTCAATGAGACCAAGCAACTAGGGTTCAAGTAGGGTGATTACTCTCTCGAGATTTAACCCATTAATTGAGACTACCATTTCTCATGGGTCCATCCCAATTTCTTGTTGAGTCAATTTTGGGGTCATAGACTCTCTTTCTCAAGAAGAGTTAAACCCACTAAGCTTGAATCAGCGTTTGCAACCACCAATTCTTGAATAAAAACATAAAATCAACCCAAATAGCAAACACCCAATATCAATCTAACCCTAGATGGCAACACCCATCAATTACCCACACTAGGGTTGAGCCACAACCCTAGCTAATGGGTTTAGCTACACATAATTAAAGAAGAAACTTAAGAAATAGATGAAGAACTAAACATATTAATTAATTACTAAGAAAAAACTACAATAATCTATTGTTAATGGGAAGTAAAATATGCCAAAAATGGCTACAACACCAAGCGCAACTTTCTTCTCAAGTTCCCAGAAAAAAACCGATACCTAATAATAATAAAATATTCTATTTATACTAGGCTGGAAAAACTGGACAAAAATACCCCTACGGGGTCAGTGCGGGCCGCACAAAAGGACCGCGGCCGCACTGGCTCTTGGACTTCAACTGTTTGATGACTTGAACTGGGGGAAGCGAACCGCGTGGAAGTGTACCGCGGCCGCGATGGCAACTGGCGTGGTCCGCACAGTCGTGAACGCGGATCGCGTGATCAAAAGTGCCCTTCTCTGAACCTTATGAACGCGGACCACACAAAGCCGGAGTGCGGCCGCGAAGCTTCACCGCGAACCGCAAAAATCCTACCGCGGCCGCATGACTTTAAGCCTGAATATGTCATGTCTCTGAACCTCCTAGTGCAGCCACGGTCACTATTACGCGGTCCACACTAGGCCCTTTCTTCTTCAATTCTCTTGGTCTTTGATACTTGAGCAGGTTTCACTCCTTTTTGAGCCGATCTTTGACATTTCGTCACTTTGTTGATCAAACCTGCAATCAAGCACAACTTGTGAGCATTTTGGGACTATTTTATATCAATTTATACTCAAAGCATAAGCAAATAGGGGCATAAACACGTAAAAATCCTAAGTTATCAACTCCCCCAAACTTAAGCATTTGCTTGTCCTCAAGCAAACAAAATAAAACCCCCCCCTTAAAGGAACGTCCAAGTAATTCCAGCTATCCTGAAATAACCTCAACAAGCATCAATTGGGACTAACAATTTCCCTCAATACGAATGCATCATTAACACATTTAAAACTTTGAAAACTATGGATCAAGTGTGACTTAAGAGCATCAAGAGTTGACACATTTCATCAAAGAGCTTTTTACTTACTTTGGTCATTTTGGAACCCAAACTCCCACATCCTCAAATCTCTCTAAGCGAACCTCACCTTTTAAGTATTGACACACAAACCGAAGTTAATGGAATTTCGCTCATCTCTCTCAAGAAGAAGGTCACAAGTCCGGCTCTAAGTACCATATGTTTGCCCCTTATGTAAGTATCCACTAATGTAAGCTCCCTTCAACTTGAGATCAAATAGGACTTTTGTGGAGTTATTGTGAAGGCTTTTAGGTAAGGGTAGGACATATTTTTATTCAAATGGGTTCAATCTTCCCTTAAGCATTTCTTTTGATTCATTTTAGCACAACTCTCTCGACTCTTTTGAGTATTTCACTTCTTTACAAAGGGTTAGAGAGACACATTGTCACTCTTTCTTATACAATTCAAAGCATTTCTCCTTTTTCTACTTTTTTTCACTCACCTTTTTCACTTTTGTTTTCCTTGAGTCCCTTTTTTTATTCTTGTTCACATTGGACTTTCTTTTTGTCTTTTTCTTTTCTTGCTTTTTCATTGCCTTCCTTTTCTTTTGTTTTTGTACCTTTTTACCACTTTGCTTCCTTTCTTGTCTCTCCCCCCAAACTTAGATATTTGTCATTACTCAAGGGAAGATTTGGGTGCCAAGAGAGGGTAATCATTTAGAACGGGTATAGGCTTGTAACATTGGTTCTTGAAAGAAAAAGGTCTAAGGCCCAACAGGGTTAACTAGGGATCATCTCATTGGTAGGCTATGGAATTGTTCAATTTAACATTTGGATCAAGAAGAGCCCATAATCACTTCTTAAGTCAAATTTCACCTAAGATTTTGCCTCAACAAACATTCAGGGCAAGTTCTAGACCATTGGCTTGGGACTTGGACTCATATTTCGATTCCTCACCACACATGCTAGGGGATTCCTAAAGACATCGAGTCGAGGGCCTACCATGACCTTAGTTACGATTCAAGCCGACAATGGTCCGAAAAGACCACATGATGATTGTTTGGTCAACGCAAGAGTCTCAAAGCCACGACTTTCACCATCCTGAACACAATATTATGTCTTTGACCATGGGATCAAAGGCAAATGTGCTAGGCCCAAGTGAAGCTTTGCTTGAGGTACCTTTAACTACAACTATCAAAAACAAAAGAAAAATCAAAGAAACAGACTCAAACCCTTAAGAAGGTAGTCACGCCATCTATCATTGGGAAGAGCCACCCGATTCGCACAATACTCCACCCTTGGAAAGAACCGTGGCATTAAGAAAACCATGGGCTTATTGGAGGCGTCAAAAACAAAACAAGAGGCTATGAGCCTAACTACAAAGCTAAATAAAATAGAATGTATATGTACAATAGGAGAGTAGAATATACAACGGCGGTGAATACATACAGAAATGTAAAGTTATATACAGCCCAAAATAATAAAAAAAATTAACAAAACATAAACTAAGAATCTATATATACAGTCATCCAGATAAAAGTAGGGCACACCCCCACTAATAAAAGCTGGCATTGTCCTCAATGCCAACTATCAAATAAGCATCAAAAACAAAGTAAAGGATATAGGAGCTCCCTAGGCCTAGTCCGTCTGCATGGGATCATCAGTGGTCCCTAAGTCCTCTGTATGTACGGGAACCTCTGACTGGTTCCCGATCTCCTGCTGCTCACCTGCTGGGACTGAGACCTACTCCTGGACCGGCTGGATGAAAGGTGCGTCACTGGAGGGGGTCTCCTGTGGGTCTGCTAGCTCAATAACTACACCAACTGAACTGGGGAGCTTCCTCTTCTTCCTTGGAGGCCTGGGTGACTGCTTCTGCTCCTGCTGTGGCTGTGGCACTGGAGCTGCTGCTGGGGCTGGATCCCCGAATAGCAAGTTTAAAGGCATCTGGTCTGCCAATAGCTTGTCCACATCAGTCCTTAGCACTCTCACCGACTCCTTGGAAGCCCTTGACTTCCTCATCTTCTTGTGCTCCTTGGCAAGCTCCCTCAAAGACTTTCATGTGAATCCACCGCCTTAGTCAAGGCGTCCTGAGTCTGCATAATCTTTTCCTGATTGTCCCGGAGCTTCTTCAGTGTATCCTCAATGGACTGAGGAATCTGAGCAGTGGAAGGTGCTGAATGGGCCTCAACTGTAGTAGACAATGTAGACAACTTGGATGTCGCAACTGACATCCAGTTGTTCAAACTGGCTAGTGTCCGGCTCAATTGATGGGCCGTGAAAGGATGAGTCTGGGAAGAAGGAACCCCTGGGTCAGCTGAAGTACTGGGTCCAGTAGAAGAGGAGGGTCCTGGAGGTAAATCATCAAGAGTGGTGGCAGCAAGCATGGTGGAAGGCTCTGTGGAGGGCTCAACAGAAGACTCTACCACAATAGGCTCCTCAAACTGGCCAGCTGGGGTAGAAGCAGGCGGCTTGTAATTTTTGTCCTTGGGGTTGTCTGACCCCTTCAAACTGTACTAGGAGAACGGAGCCACAGGTTTGACCTTGACATCAAACGGTCTCTTCTCCACCTCCAAGTCCCGAAAATACATAGTGAGGGTGCTGTGAAAAGGGTAGTTCCGGTCATGCTCAACCCCCATTGCAGAAATGGTGCGGGATATCACATTGCCCACGTTGATGGGATAGCCTGCCATAATAGAAGCAATAAGAATCGCCCGGGCAAGTGGAATAGTCTGATCATAGGTGGTCGGGTCGAGCCGATTGCACACAAAGGTTAACCACCCTCTAGCCTCGAAGTTGAAAGTTCTCCGAAGTATTTTGGCCCCTGATTGTAACCACTCTGGAACCGTACCCGGGATTGCCAGGTATGAAGCTAACCACGGATGAACCTCATCGCCTATTGCTAACTTTTCATTGTAAAGGGACTCATCTTCATCAATGAACTCTAAGTATTCATTCAGTGCCCTCCCGGTGAATACCACATTTTTGTTTCTCACCTTGGTCACTTTAGTGCCCTTCAAGATATAGGCCACATTGCTGTAAAATTCCTTGACCATATGCTCATTCGCCTTCAAACAATTGTCTTTAAAGAACTCCCAACCCGCTCGAACCTGAAACTGTCTATGCACATTGGGGTGTAGGGGTAGAAGGTCTTTGTCAATGAAGCTTCTCTCAAGAATCAACTTCCGTGATGGCCACCATTCCCTAAACTTGTGGAACGCTACCTGGCTGACAAATCGATCTTCCCAAACTTCAGGTTTTCTAGTTCGTTCAACACCCCAAACCTGGGGCACAACACTGTCCGGTACCTCATTATCACTATTAGTCCCACCTTCTGCACTCTCCCCAGATACTGAAGCTGTGGGGGAGGTGGAGTATTCACCGCTGCCTGCTGCTGAGCCATCAAACGACTCAAAAGGTACACGTTGTGGGGCTTGGGCAGTATGTGAAACTGGGACTACAGGAGCTGGCCCTGAGTCAGAAGAGAGGTCTTGAGAGGGTACGTACTCACTCCACGATTGGTCATCTCTAACAACTTGTATCCTTGTTTTCAGTTTAGGTCGAGGAGTGAGTTTAACTTGTTTTCCTTTTCCTCCCCGGGAAGGGTCACCTCGGCCAGGTTGTTTGGCATCTCTTCCTCGTTGTTTTACCATTGTCTGCAAGCAAACTCATCTAACATTGTTAGTTTAAGCACAAGCAGTGAAGTAAGTGAATGAATTAAAGTTGCAGACAGCAAACAAAATTATTGCAGACACTGCTACAGAACCAGTCACAGCGGCACGCGCACAAGGGAGCGCGACCGCGTTGGGGGTACCGCGAACCGCGCAAAGGCTACCGCGGTCCGTTTTGATCAAGTACCAACTAAAGTCTTTCTCTGAATCTAAGCACCGCGGTCCGCGTAAAATGGGTACGCGACCACGTTAGGCCAGCGCGGACCGCACAAAAGTTACCGCGGCCGCGCTGGACACAAGTTATTCCTCAGTCAATCAAGCATCGCGGATTGCGTGGAAGCATAACGTGGACCGCGTTAGGGCATCGCGGACCGCACTGGGTCAATTTCAGGGACTAAGCTAGGGTTGCATGTTTTCTTCTATTTTTGTTCAAGTTTTTACCCCTACTTGTAACTACTCAGGTACCCAATCCTTATTTACTTTAAACTAACATGAAAGCTACCCTAGACTAACAAATTCAAAGAAAATCGAGAAGAAAAAGAAGTTACAGACTACTGGCAAGCAAATAAAATAAAAAATAAGAAAGTAATTAATCATGAATACATGAAATGTTACCAGGATAAGGAAGAATGAATGCAATCTATCCAAACAAGCAATAATTTCAGCCTTGGCAGAGGATGAACAGTAGAATTAGGGTTCTGGGTTTTCAAATTGCGAAAAGGGTAAAATGAGACCCTTGGTCTCTATCTATAGATACCCAGTGGGACCCGTACTCACCTACCAGCGCGGCCGCACAAAAGCGATCGCGGACCGCGCTGGTTTATTTGTGTGACTCTTCAGTAATCACCTTACGCGGACCGCACACAAGTGGAACACGGCCGCGTAAGTCCTCTGCGGACCGCACTAACTTGAATGCGGCCGCGGTGAAGAACTTCAGAGAGTCCCCTTCTAAACTCATGCCGGTGCGGACCGCGTAAAGTGCACCGCGGCCGCACTGGCAACTTCAGAGACTATGCAATTTTCATACTTTATTTTGCACTGCTTTAACACAATCTCTGCAACATCTCACAAACAATTAGCTCAAAAATTCCTAAGCTACAAAGAAAATCAAAGAGAAAGAAAAAAAGACATGGGTTGCCTCCCAAGAAGCGCCTGATTTAACGTCGCAGCACGACGCATGTTACCACCACATCACTTTAGATGAAGAGACGCCACTACGTGGCTGCCATCGAACTTTCCAAGATAATGCTTGACCCGGTGGCCATTAACTCTGAAGACTTCACCATTTTTGTTTTTTAGATCAAGAGCACCAAACGGGGTCACGAACACAACTTCAAATGGCCCACTCCATTTTGACTTGAGCTTACTTAGAAACAGGCGTAGCCGGGAATTAAACAAGAGAACCATATCCCCAACTTTGAACTCCTTTCCCCGAGCATATTTGTCATGAAGGTACTTCATTTTGTCCTTGTACAAGGAAGAGCTGGAGTATGCATGGAATCTAAACTCATCGAACTCATTAAGTTGTTCAACCCTCAGATTTGCAGCAACATCCCATTCTAAGTTCAACTTCCTCAAGGCCCACATAGCCTTGTGCTCCAATTCCACCAGAAGATGGCAAGCTTTCCCAAACAACAACCGGTACGGAGACATACCAATTGGGGTCTTTTAAGCTGTGTAATAGGCCCAAAGAGCATCATCCAATTTTTTCGACCAATCGGTCCTATTAGCATTGACAGTTTTAGACAAGATACTCTTAATTTCTCAGTTGGAGACTTCCACTTGACCGCTAGCTTGAGGATGATAGGGGGTGGTCACTTTGTGATTAACTCCATATTTAGCAAGCAATGAATCAAAAGCCTTGTTGCAAAAGTGAGATCCCTCGTCACTAATGATAGCACTGGGAGTGCCAAACCTCGTGAAAATACTCTTTTTTAGAAATGCCACAACACTCCGGGCTTCATTGTTTGGTAAAGCCACGACTTCAACCCACTTGGAGACATAATCTACCGCCACAAGAATGTAAGTGTTTCCACAAGAGCTCACAAAAGGACCCATGAAGTCGAGGCCCCAAACATCAAAAATATCTACCTCGAGAATCGTATTGAGGAGCATCTCATCCGTTTTTGAAATTTCGCCGGCTCGTTGGCATTCATCACATCTTTTGACCACATCACCGATATCTTTAAACAATGTAGGCCAATAAAATCCGCAACTGAGTACCTTTGAGGCCGTCCTCGCCCCGCCATGATGTCCACCATAGGGTGAAGAATGGCAAGCCTCTAGGATACTCAATTGTTCCTCCTCCGGAACACATCTACGAATCACACCATCCGTGCAAATCTTGAACAAGTATGGCTCATCCCAATAGAAATCCAAACTATCCCGCTTGAGTTTTTTCCTTTGGTTAGAAGAGAGCTCACACGGGATTATTCCGGTCATAAGGTGATTGGCAACATCAGTGAACTACGACATTCCACTCATTGACACAGCAAGGAGTTGCTCGTCAGGAAATGCATCATTGATCTCAAGGCCGTCACAAGGCCTCCCCTCCTCCTCCAAACGGGACAAGTGGTCCGCCACTTGATTCTCACTACCCTTCCGATCAACAATTTCTAAATCAAACTCTTGAAGAAGAAGAACCCATATCATCAATCTTTCCTTTGAATCTTTCTTGGTCATCAAATTTCTAAGGGCGGCATGGTCGGTGTGCCCAATAACTTTGGCCCCAATAAGGTAAGGACGAAACTTTTCCATAGCAAAAACAATAGCCAATAACTCTTTTTCGGTGACTATGTAGTTCTTTTAAGCCTCATTCATGGTCTTGCTTGAGTAGTACACCGGATGGAACATCTTGTTGATCCTTTGGCCTAAAACCGCCCCACCACAACGTCACTAGCATCGCACATGAGCTCAAATGGTAAGCTCCAATTTGGTGCGGTGATGATGGGGGTAGTTGTCAGCTTTTGTTTAAGGATTTCAAAAGCCTCCATACACTTCTCATCGAAAACAAACTTGGCATCTTTCTCTAGCAACTTGCACAATGGGTTAACTACCTTAGAAAAATCTTTGATGAACCTCCGGTAGAAACCCGCATGCCCAAGAAAACTCCTCACCCCTTTGATAGAAGTGGGGGGAGGAAGCCTTGAAATAATCTAGATCTTGGCCTTATCAACTTCAATTCCTTTCTTCAAGATCTTGTGACCCAACACTATACCTTCTTCTACCATAAAATAGCACTTTTCCTAGTTTAGAACAAGGTTGGTATTTTCACACCGAGCCAACACTCTATCCAAGTTTACCAAGCATTCCTCAAAAGAATCCCCAACCATGCTGAAATCATCCATGAAGATCTCCAAGATATCCTCCACCATGTCGGTGAAAATAACCATCATGCAACGTTGGAAGGTCGCCGGAGCATTACATAATCCAAATGGCATTCTAGAGAAAGTGAATGTGCCATAAGGACATGTAAAGGTGGTCTTCTCTTGGTCTTCCGGGGCAATTAGAATTTGAATGTACCCCGAGTAACCATCCAAAAAGCAATAGAAAGCCCGACCCGCAAGACGATCAAGCATTTGGTCAAGGAACGACAATGGAAAATGATCTTTTCTAGTCACCTTGTTAAGCTTCCGGTAATCCATACAAATTCTCCAACCCGTCACTATCCGAGTTGGAATAAGCTCATTGTTATCATTGGTCAACACAGTCATTCCACCTTTCTTCGGTACACATTGCACCGGAGAAGTCCATGAACTATCAGAAATGGGATAAACCACGCCGGCGTCAAGCCACTTGATAACCTCTTTATTTACTACTTCTTGTATAGCCTCATTTAGTCTTCTTTGATGCTCAAGTGAAGTCCTCTCATCCTCCTCCAATATGATTTTATGAATGCAAAAGGTGGGCCTTATACCCCGAATATCAGCTAGAGTTCATCCGATTGCCCTTTTTCGCTTTTGAAGAACTGCCAAGGTGGCCTCAACCTGCATGTTAGTAAGGCAAGAAGAAAGAATAACAGGTAAAGTAGAATTTGAACCCAAGAATTCATACCTAAGGTGTGGAGGAAGTGGCTTCAACTCCAACACCGGTGGCTCCTCAATCGATGGCTTTGTTGGTGGAGTTTTGCGATTTTCAAGATCTAAAGATATCCATCTAGGCTCATAAGATTATGAACCCATATCGTGCAATGCATTCACGCACTCCACTCTACTAGCATCATCATTGACATCCATAATAAGAAGCACAGCCTCAAGAGGATCTTCAACATTGATCATGGAACTTGTGTCATCCACTATCACAGTTGTGACAATGTCCACAAATGAACACACCTCCGTGCTATTGGGTTGTCTCATTGATTTGCAAACATGGAATACCACATTCTTATCTCCCACTCGGAATGTCAACTCACCCGCTTCACCATCAACCAATGCCTTCCCCGTAGCTAGGAAAGGCCTACCAAGAATAATCGGCACTTCAAAGTCCACCTCATAATCTAATATGACAAAATCGGCCGGCAATATGAATTTATCAACACGGACAAGAACATCATCAATTATGCCCAAGGGTCACTTCATCGATCGATCCTCCATTTGAAGTCTCATTGAGGTAGGTCGGGGTTGCCCAATTCCCAAAGTTTTGAAGACCGAGTGCGGCATCAAATTAATACTAGCTCCCAAGTCACAAAGGGCCTTAGCAAAATCCGCACTTCCGATAGTACAAGGGATAGTAAAAGCTCCGGGATCCTCAAGCTCGGGTGCCATTGAATGCACTATGGCACTCACTTGATGAACTATCTTAATTGTTTCACACTCCATCGACCTCTTCTTTGTAACCAAATCTTTCATGAACTTCGCATACCCCAGCATTTGCTCAAGTGCCTTAACCAAAGGGACATTGATTGTGAGGCTCTTCATCATGTCAATGAATTTTTGAATTGATTGTCACTCTTTTGCTTTGATAACCGTTGAGGATAAGTTGGAGGTGGCCTAGGCAAAGGTGCCTTGGCCTTTTGTTCAACTGGCTCGGGCATGTTAATCACGTGTTCCCTAGACAGGTTCACGGCATCTTGAGTCTCCACCTCAGCTTCATCATCAATATCAATCCGCACATTATTGTTCACATTTTGATTAACCATATCATCAACAATCAAAGGTACATCATCATCCCGCAACTCAACATCTTCATCCATAGCTTGCTTTTGCATCGAGGCATTCACATCACCACCTCTCTCACTTCTTGTTGTAACTGCCATCACATGATTATTATTCCCACCCTTCGGGTTCACCACCGTATCACTTGGTAGATCACCCTTGGGACGAGTATTCAATGCTTGAGAGATTTGGCCTAATTGCACCTCCAAATTCCGGATAGATGTGTTATGCGAAGCTAATTGGGCCTCAGAATCTTGGTTCTTTTTCATCATTTGCTTGAACATGCTTTCAATTCTTCCCATATCACTTCCGGACGAACTCGGACCTTGAGAAGGAAAGGGGGTGGATTGTTCGCTTGTTGGTACATGGGGGTTCTTTGAAAGCCTTGTCCCCGATTGCCTTGGTTCCCGCTATTGTTCCACCCTCCTTGATTGTTATTGTTGCCCCAATTATTGTTATTGCCATTCCAATTTCCTTGGTTGCTTTGATTACCCCAATTGTTGTTTTGGTTGTTGTTATTCCAATTACCTTCGCCTTGTTGTTGATTATTGTTATTCCAATTACCTCCCCCTTGTTGTTGATTGCCCTAATTTCCTGGAGGACGCCATTGTTGATTCGAAGAGTTGCCTCTATTCCCTTGGTAGTTATTGACATATTGGACCTCTTCGCTTTGATCATCATGCACTCATTTGAATAACCACCACCATCATTGTTGTTGTCATATTATTCATAATTACCTTGAGGTTGTTGTCCTCTTTGCCTCCTTTTCAACATAGAAACATCTTCCATTACATTGACTTGGCGCGAGTTTTGGACTTGTTGCAATTGCGCCTTTGCCAATTGATTCATAGTTGTTGTAAGCTCGGCGATGGCTTGACCATGATCATGCAATTCCTTGTGCAAATGGACTCGGCTTTGACATGCCGAAGAGGTGTTGGCCATTTCATCAAGTACATCACATGCCTCTTGGTAAGAAAGTTTCATAAAGTTCCCTCCGGCCAATTGGTTCACAATGCATTGATTCGTGGTGTTGATGCCCCGATAAAAGGTTTGTTGAATCATAGCCTCGGTCATGTCGTTATTAGGGCACTCTTTCACCATTATTCTATATCTTTCCCATATCTCGTGCAAAGGTTCTGTTGGCTCTTGCTTGAAAGCTAGAATTTCATCCTTAAGAGCTGCCATATGACTTGGAGAAAAGAACTTGGAAATAAATTTGTCCGCCAATTTATCCCATGTTGTAATAGAATGATTGGGGAGCCTTTCCAACCAATCCAATGCTTTACCCCGAAGAGAGAATGGATAAAGCCTCAATCTCAACGCATCCTCGGACATGTTTGTCTGCTTGCTACCCCAGCATGTATCTACGAACCCCTTCAAGTGCTTGTAGGCGTTTTGATCGGAGGCACCCATGAATACCCTCTTTGCTCGAGCAAAGTCAGCATAACATTTGTGATTTGAAAGTTCCTCGCCCGGATTCGGGGAGGATCAATAGCACTGGCGTATCCTTGATTTGGTAAAACTCTGGGAGCCACTCTCGGCGGTGCCGGAGGAGGGTCTGGAATATTGTTGTTCTCATTTGCATTTACATTGGCATTTCGGCCTCTCCGTGGAACTTGAGGTAATACCTCATCTTGTTCTAGATCCTTTACCTCCTCCTCCGCTATCACATTGCCGAGAGGGTCATTTGCATTAAGAGCCATTGTACCTAATAGTGATCGGCACAAACAAAATTAGTAAACAAGAAGGAAAGAGAAGTAAAACACAAAACTAACTAAACAGATAGTCAACACCGTAAGGTCCCCGGCAACGACGCCAAAACGTGATCGCTGCCGACTCGACACTACACTATGGTAGGAAGAGCGGGCCGCAATAGCTTTTACCTGAATAGAGGTCCAGGATCGAATTTCCACAGGGAGCTAGTAGTGGAGTTGTATTTTCTGTCTAGCCTAGAGTTGCGATTGTGCTTCTAATGTCACTTCAAACATTTTTTGAGTTTTTGTATTTATAACCACTATTATAAAATTAAGGATTAAAGCTAAATTATGCTAGGAGAATATTGCTAAGTTGTAATTAATGGGAAGAAGAGCACTAGGGTCGTAGCATTACCTAGGTGGCTAATTGACGGGTAGATGTTACTAAGGATAGATTGACATATTTGGGGATTATGCTGAAACCGTTGCACAATTGCACCCACTCTCACACCTCTCAATAGAGAGAGTGATTTGCCCAATTGACTCTCTCGAAACTAATTGGATAGGCCAATGAGACCAAGTAACTAGGGTTCAAGTAGGGTGATTACTCTCTCGAGATTTAACCCGTTAATTGGGACTACCATTTCTCATGGGTCCATCCCAATTTCTTGTTGAGTCAATTTTGGGGTCATAGACTCTCTTTCTCAAGAAGAGTTAAACCCACTAAGCTTGAATCAGCGTTTGCAACCACCAATTCTTGAATAAAAACATAAAATCAACCCAAATAGCAAACACCAAATATCAATCTAACCCTAGATGGCAACACCCATCAATTACCCACACTAGGGTTGAGCCACAACCCTAGCTAATGGGTTTAGCTACACATAATTAAAGAAGAAACTGAAGAAATAGATGAAGAACTAAACATACTAATTAATTACTAAGAAAAAACTACAATAATCTATTGTTAATGGGAAGTAAAATATGCCAAAAATGGCTACAACACCAAGCGCAGCTTTCGTCTCAAGTTCCTAGATAAAAACCGATACCTAATAATAGTAAAATATTCTATTTATACTAGGCTGGAAAAACTGGACAAAAATACCCCTGCAAGGTCAGTGCGGGCCGCACAAAATGGACCGCGGCCGCACTGGCTCTTGCACTTCAACTGTTTGATGACTTGAACTGGGGACGCGGACCGCGTGGAAGTGTATCGCGGCCGCGATGGCAACTGGCGAGGTCCGCGCAGTCGTGACCGCGGATCGCGTGATCAAAAGTGCCTTTCTCTGAACCTTATGAACGCAGACCGCACAAAGCAGGAGTGCGGCCGCGAAGCTTCACAGCGGACAGCGAAAATCCTACCGCGGCTGCGTGACTTTAAGCCTGAATATGTCATGTCTCTGAACCTCCTAGTGCGGTCGCGGTCCCCACAGGCCCTTTCTTCTTCAATTCTCTTGGTCTTTGATACTTGAGCAGGTTTCACTCCTTTTTGAGCTGATCTTTGACATTTCGTCACTTTGTCGATCAAACCTGCAATCAAGCACAACTTGTGAGCATTTTGGGACTATTTTGTATCAATTTATACTTAAAGCATAGGCAAATAGGGGCATAAACACGTAAAAATCCTAAGTTATCAATGATCTTTCTTGGTAGTGAGGATTTGTGCAATTCTGGCCATATGTATATCCAATGTCCCTTCCGCATTTGGAAAGACCATGATCCCAAAAATGCCACAATAAAAGCAAACCGACGATGAATTTGCCAGAGGCCCTTATCTTGTTTGTTGCTCAAACCCTTTTCATGTGTTTCGATCCCGGCTGAGTGCCCGAACCTGAAGTACAAGAAGTAAAAAGAACAACATCCTTTGCTTACATGGGCCTTCTTTATCTATTTACTGATATTCAGGAGGTCAAAGAACTTGTGCACAGAAGGAGCCCTCAGAAATATAAGTTGATGTTTCCTCAAGTCCCGACCAAACTCAATATACCCGGCCATCTCCTCCAAAGTAGGGGTGATCTCAAAATCCGATAAGCGAAAAACATTATGGACGGGGTCCCAAAAAGTTACCAAAGCCTTGATCAGATCTTCTCGTGGTTTGATTTCCAGAATGTTTATAAGGGCACCCAACTGCTCTTTCACCTAATCTCGACCATATTCATCTAGATCATTTTATCACATATGTAGCTGTAGCTGAGCTTGTTCTATGACCAACTCTGACGGATTTTAGACAGTGTTCATTTTTACATGTGGAAGGTTAAGGTTAGGTTTGACTCTGGTGGACTTTTTTGTTTTTTTGCAAAACAGGTTTTTCAATTTCTAAAAGAAAAATCAACGGACCATGACTCCCTCCCCTCTATGCTAATTTTAGCAAAAGTGGTCATTTTTGCAAACGTGACCCCTTCACAATTCCATATAAATTTGAGGCCGGGGATAAGTACTTTATGAAAAAAAAATGACACTTTACCAACAAGCTTATCCGTTCTTTACGAAAATAGCCCATCGACAACTGAGGATACTCTACGGCTATCCCGGCAAGAATGTCTTAAGACATTACCGAAGACGGATTGACTTATTCTTTTGACCAAAATCCTAAACTACATTTATTTGACCATTTACTCTTTTTTTCTTTTTTTTTCGAAAAATAAGGCTAAATCTTATGTAGGTTGCCTACGTATCTCACATACGGTGAGAATCAGACCTGCGTAGTTCGATTGATTTTGACACATTTGAAAAGGACACAGTATTGACTTATTTTGAAAAGACTCTTTTTCTTTTGAAAATATTTGGCAGAGTTTCAGGACATTTCCAAATACCAGGGATTTTTCAGAACTGAGCTTTATTACTGCGTTACATCACTCTTGATTTTTCTCTTGATTTATTTTTCCTAGCCGGTCAACATGCAGGCCGAAACAAATAAATGTTCACATAGAACATAGGATGCATCAGGATAGTCTGTTATTTTGGTTACACCTGTCCTAGACAAACCCAACCCCTGTGTGGAGTCCCCAAAGTCAAATGCACATGATGCAGACAAACGTTCCTACTAGGGATCCAGCATAAGGCTGTATTTTTCTAGGTTTAAAACCTGGGGTTGTATTCTAGACCTAGCTTACCCAAGCGGACAACTCAAGCCGAAAAGGGGGCAACGTACCGGGAGCACTGAAGTCTACCTGACCTTGTTGCTGGCCCAGCCTCGTTCTATTTGGTATAACTTCTACAGAAAAAGCGGGCCACGCAAACGTGTGCACCATTTTTAGAAGACTCAGAAGGGTGGCGTAAGAAGACAGTTATATACAATTCAAATAATATCAAAGCGGTAAATAGACAACAGTTAGCACAAAAGGTTCACAAAATACAGTAATATTAACAAGCTCGAATTCTTGAACCCTGAACCAGAGATTCTGGGTTCTTGTCCCTAGCAGAGTCACCAAAGCTGTCACACCTCCTTATTTCTAATCCCGGAAGGGTATAAGGGAGTTTTTTCCAATTTAAGTGACAATTGAAACGAGATTATTTATTTAAAATTCAGAGTCGCCACTTGGGATAATTTATAGTATCCCAAGTCACCGGTTTAAAATCCTGAATCGAGGAAGTTGACTCTTATTTACGGTCTGCGAACACAAAAATTCGGGTAAGGAATTTTATTAACCCGGGAGAAGGTATTAGGCATTCCTGAGTTCTGTGGTTCTAGCATGGTCGCTTTGATCATACTTGGCTTAATCAAATTGTTTAATTACTTATTTTTAGAACCTATGTGCATTTGCATTTTGTAGTTAAGAAATTATCTTAAAAACAGGTCACGCGTACGTGTACCCATTTTTTTGGCGCGTCAAAAATCATGTCACGCGAACGTGTCCACAATTAATAACGTTGTGTTATTATTAAGGATGTTTAGTCGAAGCTGCGCGAACGCATACTTCGATTTTGTTTTTAGAATCGTAATCATGTCACGCGAACGTGTACACAATCACGATAGTAGATTAAAAGCGCGCCTAAAGCATTGCTATGATGTTTATAATGTCGTTCGTTTTTCCTAAGGTTTTAGATCCAATATGAAGGTTTAAGAATTTACGGAAAGAAAGAGGAAAAATGATTATTTGGAATAAATGAGCATGACTTACTTAACAGATGAACGTGGCCCATTTTTGCTTAAATAGATTGTGGCTTTCCTTTTACATATTACCATACAAACAGATTATAGCAACAAAGAATTTGCAGAAAACTAATTAACGCAAACTAAATTAACGTAATTAGAGCAATTAAGAGACAATAAGATTTGGTAGATTAGGGTAGTGTCCTACCAAATACCAACTTGATATCTCTTAAGTTATGCCCAAAGGAATGTTCAAACACACTGCCAACAATAAATATACAATGTTTTTCACTTTAGACATGTTCAAGAATACTCAGTGAACAAGGATGGACCAAAATTTCTCCCAACAAAATCTAAATCATCAATATGTTTCTAATAAGCATCATAATAATTCATACATTCACAAAGGGCTTTGTTGACAAGATGCTAAAATATTTCATAATGATGGAGCAACAGAGAGTCCTATTGCTAAAAACTACACACGATGAAACCAAATGTTCAGCTTAAGACCAGTTAACATGTGCCTTAAAATAATCAATTTAACCATCCCATAAACTTTATAAAATTGAACACTTTTCCAAATAATGAACTACAGTTATTGTTTACAAAAGAACCAGCAACAATTTTTTTTTCATAAGAAGATATAAATTATGAAATAAAAGATAATATGCTTAAACTTCACATAATGAAAAAAAGAAGTTTAGTCTTCAAGTCATAATACACTATTAACTATACTTCATACATGATAAAATATAAAACCAACACCTACAGTAGTAAAAATAAAAAATGAAATGAAACCGAGCCAACAACGAACCTGTATTAGCTTTGCAACAACGAGTGAAGTTCGATGACAAAAAACTCTATTTCTTTAATTTGTAAGAGTATTTCATATAGGGCAAAAATCACGTGCTCACCGCTACTAAATTATTTTTGTTCTTTATTTAATGAAGGCCAAGATAGCCATCTTTAAGCAATACGAATCTTGAATCAATTCTTTAATTTTTCATGTTTAAAATAAAATCCACCCACCAACTGATCAAGTTATCAGTTCTTTTTTTTTTCCTTCTTCACTTTAAACTATTATCATATCAAAGAAACAAATTATATATTGTTATAAAACAAAGACTGTAAAGTAAAGACAAGTATAGAGAGAAACTGATATATTATTCGAACTCAAACTAATGTACATAATGAACTGAAATCTGTTCTATTTATAGAAGAAAGGAAGCTGCTCTGTAAGCTGCTACTACAAGCTGCTTTGTAAGCTGCTACTACAAGCTGCAGTGTAAGCTACTATAAGCTGCTGTGTAAGCTGCTACTACAAGCTGCTGTGTAAGCTGCTACAAGCTGCTGTGTAAGTTGCTGCTGTACCAGATATGGATAATCTTCTACTGAGAGAAATATTTATCCATAACGGAGTACTGAATGGATAAGCTTATTATATCCGGTATGGATAATCTTCTACCGAGGGTAATTTTTATCCATAACCGGGTACCGAAGTGATAAGCTTCTTCAGGAAGCTTATTTCCAATATAGTACTAAATAGATAAACATATTTACGGTGAAGTCTCATATGGATAAGCTTCTTCAGGAAGCTTATTTACAACGGAGTACTAAATGAACATCCATAATATAATATATTTATAACACTCCCCTTGGATGTTCATTAAAAGATAATGTGCCTCATTAAAACCTTACTAGGAAAAATCACGTGGGAAAAAAATCCCAGTGAAGGAAAAAGAGTACACATATTTAGTAAGACGCATTGCTAGGTGCCTCATTAAAAACCTTATAAGGAAAATCCCATGGGAAAAATCTTAGTAATGGAAAAAGAGTGCATCGCGTATTTTACTCCCCCTGATGAAAACCTTGTTTCAAATATTTGAGTCTCCGCATTCCAATCTTGTATACCATCTTCTCAAAAGTTGAAGTTGGCAAAGATTTAGTGAATAAATCTGCTGGATTATTACTTGAACGGATTTGTTGCACATCAATGTCACCACTTTTCTGAAGATCGTGTGTGTAGAATAATTTTGGTGAAATGTGCTTCTTTCTATCTCCTTTTATAAATCTTCCCTTCAATTGGGCTATGCATGCAGCATTGTCTTCGTATAAAATTGTGGGTCTTTTCTCACATTCCAACCCACATATTTCTCGAATGAATCACTGATCTCAATCATATTCACTTCATGCTTGCCGGTTTGAGATCGAGCTTTATGGATATCGGATAAATAACCTGCATCTGCATTACCAATACGATCTGCACCACTTTTGTTAGCATTAGCAAGATAAATAAGTGCAACATCTACACCGAGATAGAGTATTTCAGGACCAAGGAGCTCCTCATCCTCTTCTAGAGGTTGGAACTGATCCTTATTCACTTCAAGTGATTGAATATCCAATGGTGTACTTAATAGGTACACTTTGTCCATGTAAAAGCATTTTTAAGACCCTCTTGGAGCTCTTCTGGAGTTCCAATTTATGTCACCAACATAAACAGCAAGTGTAACAAATTCTGATGATATTTTCTTTATAAAAATACATGGACAAATAACATAATTTATGTAACTTTCTTTCAGCAAATATTTACTGAGGCGATTATACCGCACACGCACAGATTGCTTTAAACCGTACAAAGATCTTTATAATTTGATCGAGTACATTTCTCAAGACTTTGAATTATATGCTTCGGGCATTTTCAATCCTTCAAGGATCTTCATATAGATTTAGCCAAATAAGTCATATAGGTTAAGACTTGTATCTAAATGGTATGACATCTTCAAGTGTCTGGACTGCTAGTCCGATCCTCACAATCTTTTACAATATTGTGCACTATATTGTATTAAATATATCGTCGACGATCATTTTGTGTCAGTTCCGAAGCGACATAACTTGTGGAGATCTCATCACTTTCTTTATTTTCAGGTACCTGAACTTTTTCGGGAGTTTCATGAAATGTTATGTCGTGGGCTCTTCTAGAGCTTATTTCCTCCTCATTATGATCATTTTGATCATTAGCTCCTACTATTTTTCAAGGATTGTTACCTTTGGAACCGATTGGTCTACCACGCTTCATGCGTACAGTAAACTCTATCCTTCAGGGACTTTAATTTTAATAGGAGCATTTGCAGCTGAAATATGATATTTAATTTTGGATCAGCAAATGCTTCTGGCATTCGACTTGAATTATCTTCTAAGTGAGGATCATGATAATTCGATTCATATAACATATTTTTCAACTGTTTATTCCATCCCTCAAATGTTAGAAAAACTAACATATATCCTCAATCATCTTTGGGAAACATATCTTTGTGTATTATGGTAGAGAAATTAATCACATACCACACAACAAAAGATAGTAAAAATATTTGGTTTCTGATCCTAAACCAATTGTGAAGGGAGGACTTATCATATATTGTTGATCTGATGCATACAAGTGCTGCTATATGCAATTTAGAAAATCTTAGACCAACACATGAAGCTTTGTTCTCATAAGCAATGGTTTAGCCATTAATAGGAGGTATTCAATGCTAAACCAGCTTGGATATAAACCAACATTATCAAGATGAACTGTCTTGATTTCATAATCTGAAAATTATGCTCTTAATCGAGAAAAGCAATTCCAAATGCCAAACTGCAGGTTGACAATAATTACACATGTAACCATCTCATATATGCACCTATAAGTGGTTCACATGATAGGTGAACGGGCCCATATTCACCTTTTATATATTTCAGAATCAGGGGTCTTAGTCCCAACTTTAGCTGGTATAATCAATTCATTATGAGAACAAGCAACACATGAGAATTCCTGAAGAATCTTCTAGTTCTTTAGTATATGCTTATCTGAATTTTCAAATAGCTCATTTAAAAATGGCAAATGAAAACTTCAAGTTTATCATGTCATGTGCTATCTCTTAGTAAACTTCTGGTTTACTATGGCATAAACTTTTGCTTTAGTAAACTTCTAGTTTACTGTGATACATGATATAGTACAAATTAAAGAATAAGGCGGGTAACTTCTCACATACATATTATTTTACCCCCTATGATTGTGGAAACATGAAGATTATCAATCTTCCAATCATTTGTAGTCTCACTATGATAGCCATTTGTATTAGTAAACTTCAGGTTTACGACAACATATGTTTTGACTATAATCATCTAATATGAATGACATATTTGTATATAAGCTCTTCGAGAGCCTTCATTTATTATCCACAATCTAATATTTATCTGGCACTACTGGTGTCATGTATTCTTTAGGCAAACATTTAGTTCTTCAGGAGTTGTTGATACATTTTGTACTATCAAATATTGCTCAGACACTGCTGGTGTCATGAGAGAAAATCACAATCAAATAAACAATGTAAAACAATTGTTTAAGCACACGAAAACTCTTCTTCATAATATTTTTCCACTTCAGGAGGCAATTTCAACTGTGTTACTTCTTCAGGAGCAAATTTAAAATACGAAATATTGAGTATATATTCTCTCAATTATATTAACTCTTCTGGAGGTGAATTGTAATGTATTCACATCAAGAGCGCGTTCATATTTACCCGACTTATTAGTATTGTCACATTCACTTCAGGGAATGGATTAATGTTATCAAAAGTTCTCATCCTTCAGGAAATCGAACATAATTATCTGAATGCGCATTAATCACATCAAATTGTGATGCCTCAACCTCTTTTAAAATATTTACTACTTCAGGAGCAAATCGAGGCGTGCATTTAATATAGAGAATATTTATGTAGCTTATCTTCAATTGTAACTATAGAAAGCCTAAATTATCACTTCTGGTGATCATAGACATATACCACTTCTGGTGGTTAACAAAATATAATTACAATGAGATATATGAAATATAACTACTTCTGGTGGTTGTATATTTCTTGCAAACTCTGCTAGAGTTTAAGTTGATCTAATAATATTATCCATATTCTTTAAAATGACATAAATAAGATATATTATAGTAAACATCATTATCAAATCATAATTTTTCTTTATGTACAACAATTACATAACCATACTATCTATTACAAATAACAAAAATTAAAATATTTACATTTCTACAGATTCACCACCGATTACATGACTTGTTTCTCCTTCTGGGAGTGCAAAGTAATCAGCTACATCCAAATGCATGAAGTCTAAATTATCTTCAGAAATAAAATTTGCTTCAGCATTTTTCTCTGTCTTCTTCAGGGAGGCTTGATAAAGCTCAACCAGGTGCTTTGGCGTACGACAAGTACGTGACCAGTGCCCTTTTCCTCCACATCTATAGCATGCATTTTCTGCATTTGGCGCTTGCACCGCTTCATGCTTTTGTTCCTTCCTTTTCCACTGCTGGTGGTGAGGAGGCTTCTTTGGTGCATTATTATTACCATGATTGGGGTTTCTTCCCCGACCACGGCCATGACCACGACTGGGGCCACGACCTCTTCCACGTTTAGCTTGGTGGAAGTTCGTCTCATTCACTTCAGGGAATGGACAAGAACCAATAGGTCGGCTTTCATGATTTTTCATTAATAGCCCATTATGTTGCTCTGCTATAAGAAGATGTGAGATAAGTTCAGAATACTTTTTAAATCCCATCTCTCGATATTGCTGCTGCAGGAGCATATTCGAGGCATGAAAAGTGGTGAAAGTTTTCTCCAACATATCATGATCAGTAATATTATCACCACATAATTTTAATTGGGAAATAATTCTGAACATAGCAGAATTATACTCACTGATAGATTTAAAATCTTGTAGCCTTAGATGAGTCCAATCATAACGTGCCTGTGGAAGAACGACCATCTTCAGGTGGTCATATCTATCTTTCAAATTATTCCACAGTATGACTGGATCTTTAATAGTGAGATATTCCATTTTCAGGCCCTCATCAAGGTGATGGCGTAGGAATATCATTGCTTTGGCACGGTCTTGGTTTGATGCCTGATTTTTATCCTTGATGGTGTCTGCCAGACCCATCGCATCAAGATGAATTTCAGCATCAAGCACCCAAGACATGTAGCTTTTGCCCGATATATCCAGGGCTACAAATTCAAGTTTGGAAAGATTTGACATTATTTAGGAAAAGAAAGTTCTTACCTCAGATACTTTCAAAATATTTGCTCGAGATGGTAGAGTTTCGTGCTGATAACGTGTTATAAAACAAAGACTGTAAAGTAAAGACAAGTATAGAGAGAAACTGATATATTATTCGAACTCAAACTAATGTACATAATGAACTGAAATCTCTTCTATTTATAGAAGAAAGGAAGCTGCTCTGTAAGCTGCTACTACAAGCTGCTGTGTAAGCTGCTACTACAAGCTGCAGTGTAAGCTACTATAAGCTGCTGTGTAAGCTGCTACTACAAGCTGCTGTACCAGATATGGATAATCTTCTACTGAGAGAAATATTTATCCACAACGGAGTACTGAATGGATAAGCTTATTATATCCGGTATGGATAATCTTCTACCGAGGGTAATGTTTATCCATAACTGGGTACTGAAAAGTTAAGCTTATTATACCCGGTATGGATAATCTTCTACCGGGGATAATGTTTATCCATAACTGGGTACTAAAAAGATAAGCTTATTATACCCGATATGGATAAACTTCTACTGGGGATAATGTTTATCCATAACCGGGTACCGAAGTGATAAGCTTCTTCAGGAAGCTTATTTCCAATATAGTACTAAATAGATAAACATATTTACGGTGGAGTCTCATATGGATAAGCTTTTTCAGGAAACTTATTTACAACGGAGTACTAAATGAACATCCATAATATAATATATTTATAACATATATCAATATATACCATTAAGTTCCTTGTAAGATGGTATCATTAATTTCCATTGGATAGGATAGCAAATATGCATTGTACTTTTCAAAAATTAAAATAAAATAATTGCAGCTTCTCTAACTACAAAATAAAGATAGAGTTACAACATTAATGGGAGGACCTCACAATTCGAACATTAATAAGAAATATTCCTGCATATGCCAAAACTACTTTTCTTTTTTCCATCTGATTAGCACCCAAAATTTACTAAGTCCGATTAATTTGAATTCACATCAGGTAAATTTCTTAAATTCTTCCAAGAAACTCATATGCCATCACTTTTTTCCAAAGTCTTTGTCACCGTTAAATACTGATTAAGAATTTAAAAAATGGCCTACCTCCGTTCTCTTTCAAATAAATATGCACAAAAATCAAAATCAACTTTATCCAAACGAAAAAGTTAAGCATGTGGACTCTGGTTGCATTGTGGGCCTCCAAGTCTTGTTTTAGTAAAAATTGCACGGGCGCTTTATTTGGTCGTCACCATTTAATATATATTTATTTTTTAAAATTTTTTTAACTTGTACCCAATTTTTAAACAACTTCAGCCCTTTTTTCCTCCTCCTCCTCCTCCTCCTCCTTCTTCTTCTTCTATTAACAACTGAAAGGTACTATGATTAATTCTCTAATACTACCACCATCTTAAGAGAAATTTTTATTCTGTCATGTACAGAACCCCAACATCGACATAGTCTGATTACATTCTCTTTCAAAAAAATCAACTTAGTGATATGCATAAGCTGTAGTCAACAACTTACACCAACCCTGCCTAAAGATAAGCCTGAAGAATTTGCCTTAATATGCAAATGATGAAAACTGTAAAAAAGATCCATCATTTGCTTAAACTGCAACTCATACACCAAAGAGCACTTGCCATAATAACGCACTGGTTGTAACATAAGATTTAAAATGAACTACAATTCGATAATTAAATACTTTTCTGTTTTCGTAGTAACAAAAGTTGAACTTCGTGGCCAGATTCCTTTTACTGCACAACAAACAAAATACTATTCACTACAATTACTTTATAAAGTTTTTGCTGGATCAAGTTTTTGCTTATGCTCTTATGGATTCAACTTCAGCTTATATAGTGCTGAAACTTTTATAAATGAACTAAATAACTTTAGCATCTTCTGCTGAAGTTTTTGAAAAAGTTTTATGACAAAACTAATGAATTCAGGATAAAAAAACTTCATCTATTTTAGTGCTGAAGTTTTTACAAATGAACTAAATAACTTCAGCATCTTATCCACGCTAAAAAAACTTCAGCATTGCCTTTGCTACTTCAGGCCCGTCTACTAGAATGCTGAAGTTTTGCATGATTGTCTTTGCCGCTTCAGCCCTGTATGCTGAAGTTACGCGAAAAAAGTGGGTACGGTTGCAATTTTTTTTGCAAAGCGAGCACAAGTTAAAACGTGACCCAAAAAGCGGGTTTAGATGCAAATCCCCCCTTGCTTTCTGCGGATGTTTTGCTTTGTGTTTTTGTTATAGTGTATATCTGAAATTTTTCATAAGCGATATCAATATTTTAAAAAGTAAATAAAAGAATAAATTATATAGTGACAATCAATATTCTTTTTTCTATATTTATATTTAATAATTTTTATTTTACTTATTATCTTTATATGCATTTTTAATAAAAATTCGATGAAGTAATGTTACGTGATAACATTTGAGATTAAAAGTATATCTGCCCCTGCAAATGTGTGTGTTTTTGGTGGGGGTGGGGAGAGGGGAGGGTGGGGAAGGTGAGTAATAAATTTAAAAGCTGTGTTAAGTACTATATTGTATTTATTCGTTAATAATTGTAGTTGGTAGAAGTGTCCTTTATTCTATAAAATAATTAGTTGCTAGATTTGTTCTTTCTTATGAGGCTTACTTTTTTCTTTTTCGGGAAATTAGTTATTGCAATATTTTCGTTTGTTATGGTGTAAAAGAAGATTGAGAATCTTTAATTAATTTAAGATCAAGCATTATTCTTAAGTTTGAAAAGGGGGCATTAAGAGTACCCATAAATATGAATGGACATTTCGTGAGCATAAAAGCATGTAATCATGTTATTGATTAATGTTTATTGTAAAAATTTATTTATAATTACTTTTATAAATGACATGATTATGTAAATACTGTCAATGCATAAAATCATTTCTATAAGCAAGCAATGAGTCTGAAATATCACTAGTGAAAAGTATTTCATAAACGCTTTTAATTCCCTTTAATTCCTTGAGTTGAAAGAAGAAAGAACACCTTCCTATAAGGTTATTTCCGATTCATTTGGAAAATTTTCTCGAAAAAATTTGGACGGTGTTTATTAATTTGGAGGTATTTTTTTCCTTAAAAAATGGGTAAAATTATCTTGAGTCATTCCTTTTAGAAAAAATTAACCTAAATAATCGTTTAGACAACCCCTTAAACTAAAAATAGTCGGTGAGTGTATTTTGTCTGTGTATACATGTGTGTATATATATATATATCAGCTAGAAAATTAAACAGTAAAATCGGATAGTTATTTGTGTAAGATCCCTTCATTTTAAAAGACAACTAATCAACAACTTTTTAGACATTTTCACAAAACTTTTTGCAAAAAAATTCTGAAAACATATTTAGAATAATTTCCCAAGAAGCTATCATGTCTGCTTTAATATATATTTTGCTGTTTAATTTCTTTTGTTTGTATGTCGTTGTTTAATTTCTTTTGTTTCTTTAATTTTGCCAAAGGAGTTGAGGGGTTGACTTGAAAAGGGCTTGACGTCAAAGTCGTTACATCAGATTACCTTAGATCACTTAAAAGTTGGAATCCTCTATTGCCTTGCTCTTTCTTTCATTATTCCACGAAACTTCCTTTACCTTTTTTTAATATTGAAAATAACATTAACTTTAATACTTTTTAACTCATTTTCCCTTTTGAGATAAGACACTGACACCTTGTGCCCTACCCTTTATAAACCCTACTACCAAACCTCTCTTCCTCAAATCATATCATCTCCTCTCTTTCTTATTAGTTGTATACCAAAATTAAACTCTTTGAGATTTATTACACTTTGACAATAGAGAAATGGCAGCTAAAAGATACTTTGATGACTCTGCTGATCCTGATTCCAACCACCCAAATTACAAACGCATGAGAAAAACACCTTCTTTTGCTTCGTATGCACTCTCATGATGATCATTTCTTGTTTTCTTTTTCTTTCAATTTTTACAAGATTTATCGTTTTTTACCTATACTTTTTGTCGCTTTTTGTAGTGTAATAAAAGAAGTGGTGATGGTGAATTTCTTAGATAACTTCTGCGCAGCCTTGGAACCCATGCTCCGAAGAGTGGTATATTTCTAGATTATACATTAGACATATTTTTATGATGATTTAATTAGTTATATACATTAACAGTGTAGTTTTTTTTATACCATCAATATGATTTAACATGTTATTTCAGGTTATTTATTATTGGTTATCAACTAATGCTATGGATAGAGTGATATGCAGCAATCTTTAAAATGAAAATATATTTACATAATCGGTACATAAAATTGAAACTCATTTATGAATCATAGCTCTATTGATTCAGTCAAAGAACCCTCTTAACTATATCTACCTAAATTAATTAATGAGTCTATACGCTATGAATCATGAATTCATCCTATTATAATTAGGGAAATGCATATATATTCTTAGCCGCTCTAAAAAATAATAAGTGATAATATATATATATATATATATATATATATATATATATATATATACTTACTTTTTGGTCAAAGAATGCAATGAATTTCGACTGAGCGGCCTAGTAATTATTACTATTCCTTATTCAATATCTTTGTTGAAATTACAGGTTCATGAAGAGGTGGAAAATGGACTACGGCAATGTTCTCGATCAATAGGGAGATCACCTTCATTAAGAATTAAAGCTTTGGAACCATCAAACCTACGTTTGATATTCAGCAAAAAGCCTTCTTTACCAATATTCACCAACAGCAAGATTGTGGATTCAGATGGCCACCCTCTCCAGCTCCTACTTGTGGATGCAACCGGCGATTGCCTGGTTCCGACCACCTTAGCTTCTCCGATTAAAGTCGAAATCGTCGTGCTCGACGGCGACTTTCCTATCGGAGAAAATGAAGCAACTTGGACAAATGAAGAGTTCAATAAGAACATAATTAAGGAAAGGGTTGGAAAAAGACCATTGCTAACTGGTGAACTTAATATAACTATGAGAGATGGTGTTGTTTCCCTTGGAGATCTTGAATTTACTGATAATTCTAGTTGGATTCGGAGCAGGAGATTTCGACTTGGTGCAAAGGTTGTTCATGTTGGAAAAGGTCAAAATAATGTTCGAATAATGGAAGCCATGACTGACACTTTTATGGTTAAAGACCACCGCGGAGAATGTAAGTTACTTATTATTTATTTTATACTATCAATGTATATTAATATAGGGAAGGGCAGCCTCTGTAAAATTATTGTCATGTGACCAGGAGGTCATGATTTCAAGCCGTACAAACAATTTCTTGCAGAAATGCATGGTAAGGCTCTATACAATAGACTCTTATGGTCCGGCCATTCCCGAAACCCCCATATGGGAGGAACTTAGTGCACCAGACTTCCCTTTAGTGTGTGTATATATATATATATATATATATATATATATATATATATATATATATTTAACTTGTTGAGTTACATAGGACACTTGAAGATGTTTTCTGAACCTTTAACTGAAAACAAAATCACTTGAAAAATATAATTTTTAGTATTTTTTTTTATTTTAGGGTATATTCCTTGTGTTTAGGTGAAAAGGAAGAAGTGCCAACGAGAAACATCACTTTGTTCAGTGATTTTTCTTGAGGCAAATAATCTAGGTCTTAACTCTCAAGTCAAACAGTGACATCTATACCTAACCCTAGTTGCATAATCTGTGCACTTTAACTAGTAAAATAAATAAAAAAGATTTGATCAGTTCTTTCTATCTATCATCTAATACCAAGTCATATACTATTAATTAACAGGTATTAAATAGGGGTTTAAATAAATAATGTCTTCTTTGTCCATTGGTTAAGATATATAGTTCAAACCATGTCATATACTACTTGTTAGTTTTGACAGGTAAGGTATCTTTTAACTTGTCAATTCAATTACTTCTAATTCAAAAAATGTAATCATATATTTTCCAACTTCATGCTTATACAAAAGTTCATGTCCTTTTTTTTTTTCCTTTTATCCTAAATCCTAATCAATCATGTAGGCACGTCATCAAACCTAGTCGTTCAAAAAAAGATTCTATCGATTAGATTCATGAAATCTAGTGGGACATCATTACTCACTGGTTCATCTGTATCCATGACTTTCAACATAGATGGATTTATATGTAAAAATATATTATAATTTTAATAAGTATAAGATTTGAACCCATAATTTTAAAAATATATGAGTTCGATATTAAAAATCTTAAAAGTTAAATCTATTGAATTTAAATCCTACATCCACATCTTATGTCTGTACTATAATCATAATTCATATATTGAAATTAATATTTATGTCATTTCAGTGTATAAGAAGCATTATCCACCAGCATTGGGAGATGATGTGTGGCGTCTTGAAAAGATTGGAAAAGATGGAACTTTTCACAAGAAGCTAACTTCACATGGCATCAAGACGGTACAAGATTTTCTGAAGTTGGCAAATATTGACCCAGAAAAACTAAGAAGGGTACGTACTTCAAATTAATTAGCAACATCATTTTTCTAGGGGCACAAATTTAAGAAAATAAAATCGTCAATAAATAAGTATAATTAATATTGATGTGAAAATTTTGGAAGTATTAATATTAATTTTGAACCTATTATTTTAATGAATTCAATATAATTTACTAAATTTAAATTATGAATTTATCTCTGACAGATACTTGGAAGCGGGATGTCGGAGAAAATGTGGGAAGTAACATATAGACATGCAAAAACTTGTGAAATGGGCACCAAATCATACATAGCGAGAGGAACTACCTATACTCTCTTCCTCAATCCCATATGTCAAGTTGTTAAAGCAATTATTAATGGGCAAATTTGCCATAATCGAGAATTGCGAGGAATCCAAAGGGTAAGAAAAATCCTAGTTTTTTTTTAATATTTAACACCCTGTTAAATATTATATATGCTAAACAAAACATTTTTACTGATTTAAGAAATTTATTTATGCCTTCATATTAGGCCTATATTGAGAAGTTGGTGAAGGATGCCTACATAAATTGGAGTTCTTTAGAAGAAGTTGATGGTGGGCTGGTCATGAATGAACAAGCTCTACTTACTCAAGGTATTTTATATGCTTATATTTTAATCTTTTCATTTTTTATTCGTTGTGTTTTTATCTAATTTGATAGTATAATATATAAACTTTGAGTAGTTAGCGAGCAATTATAACAAAGAGATACTTGATTATTCTCTATTCCCAATTGATACTGTTCTAAATTTTAATCCCTTATTTTATAAGTTGTACTTGCTAAAGATGATATGACAAATATTCTTCGGCTGAAACCTCATGAATTTGGGTTTAAATAAATGAGAGAAATCAACCCATTTTACTTGTATATTTTAGTATGACGTGTTTGCCACAAAAGACTAATTAAGTAATACTTCAATTTGACAATGTATTTAACTTTTATATACACTGAAAACTCTGTATAACAATTTTATTTGTTCCAATATTTTCTGACTGCTATAGTGAAGTGTTGTTATAAAGGACATATATTATAGCATAACATAAAAATAGCTTCCGAAATTTTTTGACTTTTATAGTGAATAACTGTTATATAGAGATGTTGTTATCGAGAGGTCCGGCTGAATATACACTATATAAAGCTTTTGTTTACACTATCAGTATATGTAAACCAATTATATCGAATTAATTACACTAGAATATTATTTATGGGTTCGAAATCTTTTGTTTAGATCTTATATTTGTATAAGAAAGTCTATTACATATGTCTAAATATTCAACTGCGTACGTAAAAGTTGAACTGATTGACAATTTGTTGTGTATTGAACAGGAGAAGCAAAGGTGCTTCATCAGAATGCCTATCAACTGCAGCATACAATGCTGACTGCTGAGGAGTGCACTTGTGATTGCAATTGGATCTGAGCAAACATTAGAGTACAATGATTGGAATATTGTCAATTCAGCCCATATTTGTTCCCCTGTTGAAAATGGAGTTCGTTATATCTCGGAATCTTCTTCTGAAGGAGAATTACATTACTTGTGAATTTTTAAGGAAAATAAAAAATCAAGAAAAAAATAATCAAAGGGATGAATTTTACCGTCACGTTGATCTTGGGCTTAAGTAAACTGACATGGACAGTCATAATCCCAACTTAGTTGTCATTGAGGTGTACTTGCTGTACATACAAGTTATAGGAGTTGTGCCGCCCCTTTGTGTAAGGATGTGTGGTTTGGCAATATTATCAGAAAAGTCTTGACTTTTTTTTTTCTTGATAAGTGTTTGTAGAACGAACAATTATTTCTTTTAAGTATTTGGTGAATATTTCAAAATACTTTAGTTTATTGAGTTTTTGACAATAAGTAATTCTGTAGAAACCTTTTCTTTTCTTGCCTATTATGTGGATCACTTCAAATGACAATTTATTCCAGTACTATAAAAGTAAAAAAAAATAAAAAATTTGAGGTTAATCTTGTAAATAATCCAAATACCTTATCCAGTAAGGGATCACTTTTGGAAGGATTAAAAAATTAATCTAAGCATGAAATCCTTCCTAATCTCAAAATAATTTTCAACCTTTCCCACACAAATAAACACCTTCTAATAAATTGGTTTAGCAAAATCTTAAAATTAGATTTTGTAAAATTATATTTTTAAAAAGCACTTCTCCAAGAATTATAGCTCTATAAAACAACCCTGTACAAACTGTTATGAAAATATTATTATGGATGTCCATTTATTATTCCGATGTAGATAATCTTCCTGAAGAAGATTATCCATTTAGTACTCAATTGAAGTTTATCTACAAGCAATTGATGCAGGCAGGTTGCAAGCAACTCAATGAAATGACTTGCAGCAACTTCTTATTAAACAGGCAGGTTGCGAGGAGCTCATACAGACAACTTACAAGCAGCTCAAGAAAAGCCTTGCAGCTGCTTCCTTTCTTCTATAGATAGAGGAGATTTCAGTTCATTATGTACATCAGTTTGAAGTTGAATAATATATCAATCTCTCTCTATACTTGTCTTTGATTTATATACTTTACACTTATTATTTTATAACACGTTATCAGCACGAGATTCTGCCATTTTGAGCATTTACTTTGAATTTAATTTCTATTTCAGTGTTCATCTCCGATGTAAGGCGATGCTCTTACGTCCGTGGTTAGATCTTGTTCATTCCGAGCATCATAAGGCAGATTATATCCTTGAGGTGGTGAGCTTTTCTTCTTGGCAGTAGTAATGTGGATATCACTTATGTCTGGAGAGACCAAATTTGTGTAAAGTAATTTGAGCCTTTTGCTTATATTTGGTCTAATATCTTTATCATCACTTGCTTGGTTATATGCTACGTATACAATACCTATTTTGGCATTTGTTTTCATCCTTTGTATCTTAATAAAAAATTACAAAGTGGATAACATTGTTAGATCCCCTTAAACTCTAACAGAGTTTGCAAGAAATATGCTACCACCAGAAGTGGTTATGTTTCAGATACCTCATTGTAACTAAATTTTGTTAACCACCAGAAGTGATATATGTCTATAACCACCAGAAGTGATAATTTAGGCTTTCTATGGTTACAATTGAAGATAAGCTAGAGAAATATTCTATCACGATTCAATTTTCCCTCCGTTGGGTATCGTGATGGCACCTAGTCTCTACGAATAGGTAAGCCTAACATTTGCGGATAAAGGAACAAAACATGAAAACTAACAACTGAAAGTAAATTTTAGACAAGGAAATGTGATGTCGCTCGGCATATACAATAATCACTCTCGAACTAAACATAAACGTTCCCAAAACCCGGAATATCATGAGTCACAAACTACAGAAATAAATAATGCTCCTAAACTCCAGAAACCATTGATGAAGAAATACAAGAAAAGTCTTTAATCTTAAGGAAGAGTAGATAGGGACTCTTAGGTCTGCGGACGCGGCAGATATATCTCGAAGTCTCTACAGTCGTCTCACCTCACTGGAAATGTGGCCAGAAAGAGGTACCTAGATATGCACACAAAAAATATGTGCAGGAAAGGGCATGAGTATACCACAGCGGTACCTAGTAAGTGCCGAATAGAGCCATTCTTACATAGAAGGCAAGTAAACAAGGGTGTGCATCTATACCTAACAATATCAAGAAAAAACTCTTATCCAATAAGGGTGCTTAGCTACGTGTATGCTTGTGCAAGTGTCCTAACATAGTTCATACCAGTTAGTAAGCACAAGAAAACAACAGACAACACGTAGAATGTTTGTAGGGGGATCTCCCAGAATACCGTTCTGTAATCCCAATGTAAATATGCAGGGGGATCTCCCGGAATACCGTTCCGTAGTCCCAAAGTAAATATGCAGGGGGATCCCTCGGAATACCGTTCCGTAGTTCCAAAGTAAATATGCAGGACAGGGGGATCTCCCGGAATACCGTTCTGTAGTCCCAAAGTAAATATGCAAAACATGGGGATCTCTTGGAATACCGTTCTGTAGTCCCAAAGTAAATATACAGCGCCCACCAATAGAGATAACAACTACAGCACGACAGAAACCTCGTGCATCACCACAACAAGTACAACCGTAAAAATGACAATAATACAAAGTACAATAAGTAAATCAACTCAAGAATTTTAAATCAGAAAGAAACGGTAGAACCCGTTCACAAGGAATAACCACAGTAAAGAATGCTAGGTGTAAAGAGAACAACTTAACAAGGGAAAAACTAAAATGTAACAACGATCCCACAGTATACAATTCAACAACAAGGAAGCTAACACGAGTCAAATAATTCCAGATAATGCTATGTCAGCTGAAATATAGGATATCTAACTCCTTTTAAGGTTGAGCAATTACGATGGTTATTCAACAATTCAATTAAGGATAAGTGGCGAAAAGATAATCGCAACCTCAATTAAGACTAAACAATTATATAATGAGATAATAATAATTTTAGATAAAGATAGGCAGTTATGAAAAGATATCATGACAATAGGAGAGGTAAAAATCTTCAGTTAAGTCAAGTAAGAGTCAAATAGGCAATAAGAGTGAATCATAAAGCAATTAATTCTAATTAAGCATGTAGAGGTGAAACTAGTAACTACGAAACTCAGTCATATCAAGAACAACTTCATACTCAGTGAATATAAGGACCTAAGAACCCTAAAAGGCCAACTTTTCACAATTCAGTCTGAGCACGCACTTGTCACCTCGCGTACACGAACTACGATCAACATAAAAGACTCAAATCCTAAGGGAAAATCCCCACACAAGGTTAGGTATGATACTTATCTCAATTCGCCAACTCAATACACAATTTAGCTTTTCCTTTACCAATTCACCATTGTTCGGCCCAATCTAGCCAAAGAAGACTTAAATACATCAAACAATGCAAGAGAAAATAATTTCAATTAACAAAGCTATGATCCTTATACAATTTACAAAAAGTCAACTCCTCAGGCCCGCACCTCAGAACCCGGCAAAATTTATGAAACCCAAACACCCATTCAATTACGAGTCCAATCATACGCTTTTCACTCAAATTCGACTCAGAATCGATATTCAAAACTCAAAAATTCACTATTGAAATTTTAGACAAAACCCCCAAATATCACTTTGAAATCATCAATCAAATGTCTAAAATGAAGATCGATTTATGAAAATAACCAAAATCGAGTATAGAACACTTACCCCAATCCATATAGTAAAAATTACCTCCAAAAATTGTCCAAATTCGAGCTCCCCAACTCAAAATATGACCAAATGAACAAACTTTCGTTATTAAGTATTTTTTCCCAGTTGTTCTACCTTGTTTTGCGTGTCAAATGATCCCAAAACTCATTTTTGATGCCTCCAATAGATTCCTTGTAATATTTCAGTCACGTTAGGCTTTTGAATATCTCCATTTGACCTTATAATGAAGGAGATATGTTGGTTTCAATATTTGGAAATAGTGCAGATTTTTAAATACGATGTCAGTGGCAATTTCGTAATTAATTTGAAAAATCTGGCAGCCTAATTCTTAGTAAAATGATCATAAAATTCTCATACGATGTCCAAATTTGACGATTCTTTTTTATATGACTCCTTAATTATGATACGGATCTAATGCTTCAATCAAAACAGAAATGAGAGCTCATTTGTTTAATGTGGTATCATTTATGCTTGAAGAAACGAGGTCGAAACATAAGAAAAAAGAGTGCAACACAGCCCAAACTTATCCGAAACTCACCTGAGCCTCTCGGGACCCCGTAGGAACATACCAACAAGTCTCATAACAAAATACAGACCTACTCAAGGCCTTAAATCACGCATAACAACATCGAAACGACGAAACGCACCTCAAATCAAACTTAATGAACTTTCGAACTTTTGACTTCCAAAAACTCACGCCGAAACATATCAAATCAACTCGGAATGAACTCATTTTTTTACACACGTCTTAATATATCATACGGAGCTACTTGTACCCCCAAACTATCGAGCGAAGTGCAAATTCTTAAAACGACCAGTCGGGTCGTTACATATTCTCTATATTACATGCATGCCTCAATTTGCTCCCGAAGTAGTATAATCATAATAGAGATTCTAAGACATCACACAATTTGGTATGATTAATACATGTTCAAATAATTATGTTTCGTTCCCTGAAGGATGAGAACTTTTGATAAGTATTAATCCATTTCCTAAAGTGAATGTGATAATATTAATAAAGCTCATAAATATGAACACGCTCTTGATGTGAATACATTACAATTTACCTCCAGAGGAGGTATTATGATTGAGAGAATATATACTCAATATTTTGTATTTTAAATTTGCTCCTGAAGTAGTAAAACAATTAAAATTTCCTCCTGAAGTAGGAAAATATTTTGAAGCAGTGTCTTTCTGTGTTTAAACAAAATAATGAGCTATTCAAAGTTATTTTTGAAGCACATTTTCATTCCCTGAGTGAATAAAGAAATACCACAACTCACCTCCTAAAGAGGTAGAATAACAGAGAATATAAATATTATTTTTCTGGCATAAAGATTATTGCCGCACGTACCTATTGTACGTAAAACATCTTGGATAATTTTATTAAGTATCATTCTAAGGCAAAAGCATTCTTGTAGAATGCTTTCTACTACAACCACATTGATATATTATGGTTAGTTATTATTAATTACCCCGAAGAAAATAACAACTCATGTATATTTTCCTGAAGGATGTAATGACTATGTGGTTGCCGCTTTGATATGAAATATTCAGATGTTAATGGCGTTTCTCGCTGAAGGAGATATTTGTCACAAAATTGGTGGTAAAATATTGAAATTCCTATAAATTTAGAATTATCTTTATATTGCTCATTTGATTATGATTTTCTCTCATGATAGTAGAAGTGCTTGAGCAATATTTGATAGTACAAAATATATCAAAAACTCCTGAAGAGATAACTGTTTGTCTAGAAGACACATGACACCAGTATTGTCCGAATAATATTAGATTGTGGATAATATATAAAGGCTCTATAAGAGTTTATATATAAATATGTCATTCATATTATATGTTTATGGTCAAAACATATATTGTAGTAAACTCGAAGTTTACTAATACAAATGACTATCATATTAAGACCACAAATGATTCGAAGATTGAAAATCTTCATGTTTTCACAATCATAGGGGGTAAAATAATATGCATGTGAGGAGTTACCCGCCTTATTCTTCAATTTGTATTACATCATGTAAGTAAACCAGAAGTTTACTAGTGCAAAATTTTATGCTATAGCAAATCGAAAGTTTAGTAAGAGATAGCACATGCCATGATAAACTTGAAGTTTTTTGCTATTTTTAAATGAGCTATTTGAACATTCAGATAAGCATATACTGAACAACTAAAAGATTCTTCAAGAATTCTCCTGTGTTGCTTGTTCTCATAATAAATTGATTATACCAGCTAAAGTTGGGACCAAAACCCCTAAATTTTGAAATATATAAAAGGTGAATATGGGCCAATTCACCTATCATGTGAACCGCTTATAGATGCATATATGAAATGGTTACATATATGTTTATTGTCAACTTGCAGTTTGACATTTGAAATTGATTTTCTCAATTAAGAGAATAATTTTCAGATTATGAAATCAAGACAGTTCATCTTAATAATGCCGGTTTATATCCAAGTTGGGTTAACATCGAATACCTCTTATTAATGGCTGAACTATTGTTTATGAGAACAAAACTTCATGTGTTGGTCTAAAATTTTCTAAATTGCATACAACAACACTTGTATGCATTAGACTAACAATATATGATAAGTCCTTCCCTCACAATTGGTTTTTTTACTATCTAATAACTTTTGATACGTGATATATGATTAATTTCTCTACTACAAAGCACAAAGATAGGTTTCCCAAAGAATATTTAGGATATATGTTAGTTTTTCTAACATTAGGGGGATGAAATAAGTAGTTAAAAAATATGTTATATGAATCTAATTATTAGTGTGATCCTCATTCAGAAGATAATTCAAGTCAAATGCCAGAAGCATTTGTTGATCCAAAATAAAATATCATATTTCAGCTACAAATTCTCTTATTAAATTAAAGTCCTTGAAGGATAAAGTTTACTGCACACGTGAAACGTAGTAAACCGATCGATTTCAAAGATAACAATCCTTGAAAAATGATAGGAGCAAATGATCAAAATGATCATAATAAGGAGGAAATAAGCTCTAGAAGAGCCCACGACATAACATTTCATGAAATTACAGAAGAAGTTCAGGTACCTGAAAATAAAGAGAGTAATGAGATCTCAATAAGTTATGTCGCTTGCGAACCGATACGAAATGATCATCGACAATATATTTGATATAATATAGTACATGATCGCAGCGGACTCAACCTAAGGAAGAGTGGGCGCTAATACTTTTACCCAATAGCGGTATCGGGGTCAATTTTCCACAGGGAGCTTCAATTTGGAGTTGAGTGTTTTTATGGTCTAGGACTATGTTTTAGCTCCTAATTGATCTTCTAACATTTTTGGTTTTCTTTTGATTATCAACTCAATATATCAACTACAAATTTAAAGCTAAGTTATGCTAAGATATTAATTCTAAGTTATATGCAATATAGAGAAAGGCACTAGGGTCGTGGCATGTACCTAGGTGGTCAACTAACGGGTAGAGATTCCTAATGCAAGAATGATGAATATGGGACTTATGCTATAACCGTTGCACTTTTGCACCCACTCTCACACCTCTCGGTAGAGAGAGTGATTTTGCCCAATTGACTCTCTCGAGACCAACTGGGTAGGCCAATTTGCCCAAGCAACTTATGGTTCAAATTGGGTAATTACTCTCTCGAGGTTTAACCCGTTAATTGGGACTACCATTCTCATGGGTCCATCCCAATTCCTTGTTGGAATTAATCTTGGAGTCATAGACTCTCTTTCTCAAGAGGAGTCAAGACTCACTAAGCTATACTTAGTGTTTGCAACCACCAAATCTTAATGAAAACATAATATTAATCCAAATAACAAATACCCAACATCATTCATGCACTAAACAATCAGACTCATTAATTACCCACACTAGGGTTGAGCCACAACCCTAGCTAATGGGTTTAGCTAGCCAAAATAGAAACAGAAATTGAAGAAATAGAAGATGAAACAACCATATTAATTAATTGCTAATGTTAAACTACAATAATCTATGATGAAAACTAAGCTAAAAATGCCCAAGATAGGCCAAAATATGAGTTTCACGAGCTCAGCTGCTATCTGCCCAAAAAACAGAACAAAAAAAACTGCTCCTTAAAAGTAAAATGTTCTATTTATACTACACAGGAAAAACCGGACAAAAATACCCCCGAGGGTCTGGCGCGGACCGCGCACAAATGACGCGCGACCGCGGAGGGTTTTGGGTCTTCATATCTTGCTTCTGGCATTGGGGACGCGAACCGCACAAAAGTGACGCGCGGCTGCGTGAACTTCATCCACGCGGACTGCACTGATTAGGTGTGCAGCCGCGTGGGCTTTTGCCTTGAATGATTGAGTCTCTGACACTCTTAGGCACGGACCACATGAAAAGGGGCGCGGACCGCATGGAAAGGGGCGCGGACCGCGTGAAAAGGAGCGCGGACCGTGCAGCTTGACTTAAAAATGGCATGGCCTCTGAACTTTCCTGTGCGGCCGCATGACAAAACAGTGCAGACCGCACAGGTCATTTTGTTCCCCCCTTTTGTTGTCTTTTGACACTTGGCAGATTTCACTCCTTTTTGAGCCGATCTTTAGTATTTGTCATCTTGTCGCTCAAACCTGCAATCAAGTGCAACTTGTAAGCATTTTGGGACTAATTTATGGCAGTTAATGCACAAAGCTTAGGTAAGAATGGGTATAAAACATGTAGAAACCACAGTTATCAGTACACAATATTGTAAAAGATTGTGATGATCGGACCTGCAGTCCAGATACCTGAAGATGTCATGCCATTGAAATGCAAGTCATAACCTATATGACTCATTTGATTAAATCTATATAAAGATCCTCGAAGGATTTAAAATGACTGAAGGATATAGTTCAAAGTCTCGAGAAATATACTCGATCAAATTACAAAGGTCTTTGTACAGTTTAAAGAAATCTGGGCGCATATGGTGTAATCGCCTCAGTGAATATTTGCTAAAAGAAGGTTATGTAAGTGATGTTATATGTCCATGCATTTTTATAATGAAAATATCATCAGAATTTGTTATGCTTGTTGTTTATGCTGATGACATAAATCTTGTTGGAACTCCAGAAGAGCTCCAAAAGGCAATGAATATCTTAAGAAAGAATTTTAGATGGAAGATCTTGGAAAGGCAAAACTTTGTCTTGATATGCAAATTGAACATTTAGCAGACGAAATCTTTATCCATCAATCTGCAGATACAAAAAGGATCTTAAAATACTTTTATATGGATAAAACACACCCATTAAGTGCACCAATAGTTTTTTGATAACTTGAAGTGAATAAAGATCCATTCTGACCTCCAGAAGAGGATGAGGAACTCCTTGGTCCTGAAATATCCTATCTTAATGCAATTGGTGCACTTATGTATCTTGCTAATGCTATAGGGTCTCACATAACATTTTCTATTTATTTACTAGCAACATATAGCTCTTTTCCTATACGGAGATATTGGAATTGGATTAAGCATATATTGCGATATTTAAAGGGAACTCTTGATATGAGCTTGTTTTATGCAAATAAAGGTAGTGCAGATCTTATTGGTTATGCAGATACAGGTTACATTTAGTACTAATTGAAATTTGTCTACAAGCAGCTGATGCAGGCAGGTTCTAAGCAACTCAATGAAATGAATTGCAATAACTTCTTATTAAACAGGCAGGTTGTGAGCAGCTCATACAGACAGCTTACAAGCAGCTCAAGAAAAGCCTCGCAGCTGCTTCCTGAAAAGCCTCGTAGCTACTTCCTTTCTTCTATAAATAGAGGAGATTTCAGTTTATTATGTACATCAGTTTGAAGTTGAATAATATATCAATCTCTCTCTATACTTGTCTTTGATTTATTTACTTTAAAGTTTTTATTTTATTATCACGACCCAAACCGAAGGGTCACGATGGGCACATGATGCCTCACTCAATCGAGTACCAGCGTAACATTTCTTTCTTATCGTACTGTCATTGGTAACTGGGCCAACATGGCCACAACTCGTAATGTATAACTATAAGTGGGAAAGCATTGTATCAATGAACCATCTTTCATAAAACATGAATACATATGGTCCGTCAAGGCCTCTGACATACTGTACAAAATGAACCTCTGTCTACAAAACCTCTAAGAGTATTAGACATCAAATGGGATAGGGTACCAGCCTACCCATAAGTCTATAGCAAAATTCTAACACGATGACTTATAGACTCGGTTGCACTCCAAATGAGGTGGAGTCTTACCGATCCGTCGCTGAATGCTAACCTCGTCTACTATGAGGGATCGTCAAACTGATTGTCTATACCTGCAAGCATGAATGCAGCATCCCCAACAAAAGGACGCCAGTATGAATAATGTACCGAGTATGTAAGGCACATAAATATGTATATAAAAACATGGAAGAAAGTAGAGTAAATGACTCAACCTGTAAGTATAGATAACTCTGTAAATCATGAAGTACTTATACTGTCATGCATATGCGTAGGAATGCCATGTTGTACATAGGTACATGTATTGATAACATCATCAAGCCTTTGAGGGCATCCATCATATCATCTCGGCCACTGTGGGCAAAATTATCAACGTATACCAGCTGATCAAGTGGTGATGCGTATATAACGTCGTAACCTTTTCCCATATACCATATACATATAATATAAACATATATGTGTATATAACGTCATCTGGTCATAGATCAATGTACATGTATAAATGAATACAATGCATGAGAAGTATGTCAATAAATTCTCTCAGAATATCATAAGATCATTATGCCTTTGAATAATATCATGAAGTAAACTTTTTTTCAACTTACGTTTTTTTTAGACCTATGAACAGAAGATGTAATAATAAGACACATGGGAATTCAAGAACATAGGCACCTCTAATACTTTTATGAATAGAGTCATTTATGGAAGTTGTGCATTTGCTCGTTTCGTTTGTATCGTTTGGATCATGCCAAAAAGAAAGAAGGGATAGCCTTAACATACCTGAGCCGATTCACTTGAGCATCCCTCTAACACACGTCTTTTGCGAAGAACACATAATGGCGAGATCGAAATAGGGAACGATCCGTACGATATTCTTGAGAAAGATTTTACCTTACTCCCTTAGAATCGCAAATGCCATGTTGCTATAGTATTAATTAGCCTTCGTATGGAATGCTTGAGGCAATCACATTGCCATTGCAACAATACCTTTGCTGAAGCTTTCTCTTTAAGGTGAACAATTCAATTGTAAATTAGAAAGGTTGTCTTTAACCTTTAGGTGGGTCCCACTTTAGGGGGTGACTAAGCCACCAATTTCTCATAAGGTGCCACATTATTTTATGACTTAAAAGTCATATTTAACTAATGGTCTTGGCTGCCACGTTGGGGCCCTTTAGATTTTATCCACAATTCCTTAATTACATAGTTAATCTTCCACCAAAAATCTGTAATTAATCAAATATTCACATAATTAAGAATTATCTCAAATTACTTAAAATACCACTCACTTTTAACATGCCTTATATAGCTTACTATCATGGTCATGAGGTAGCTGCGAGCACGTGATTTTTGCCCTACGAGAACTACTCCCAAAAATTCAAAATAAAATGGTTTTGTGTTTGTTTGTGATTTATTTGTATTTTTGTCTGTGCATGTTTATTTCTACTTTAATTAAGAAAAATACAAAAATATGTGTTGCATGTGCATTTAGGATTTAATTTTACAATTTAGGAATTAATTAAACAATCAAGTTTGTTTTACAAAACGGAAAATCACAAAAATGTGTACTTTGTATTTTTAGCATTTAATGTCCAAATTGTGTGATTTTATCTTTATTGATGTTTAATTTCGTGTGATAATTATTATTAAGAGTTAATATTTTTAGTTAATTGTCGATTTTATAATTTAATTAGGATTTTTAGTTTTATTGTTGAAAAGGAAAATTGGAAAGGAAAAAAAGAATAAGAAGAGGAAAATTCAGTTGGGCCAATTTGGCCAAGCCCAAATCCAAAACATGGCCAAACCTGGCCAAAAAAACCAGCCCATACCCGCCCCAACTCCAGTCCACCTGCGACCAATCCAAACGACGTCGTTTTAAGTTAGTCAATCTCAACCATTCGTTTGATTGGATCGAACGGTCCAGATCAACTCCTCCAACACCCGACCCATTCCCATCCAAGACCGATCCGGTCTTGAGGTAAGTGAAGCGACGTCGTTCCCATTAAGGAATGGATCCAAGCCGTTGATACGACTTGATCAAACGGCCAGGATCTAATTCCCTCCCCCGTATATAAGTCCAACCTCTCAACCCACACCCCCTAAGCCATACCCCCCGTTCCTATCTCATCTCTCTTAGAGACTAAACCAAACAGACCTCCCCTAAAACCCTAGCCGCCCTGAAAACGCTTCGCCTAAAAGCCGGCGACAACGATGTCGTTGTCCATGAAACTAACACCCCTAGAGCACCTAACCACCCTCTCCACGAATCCCTTATCCGTTTTGCTCGAATCAGCCTGTAGCTTCTCGAATCTTCAATCGAAGATTCGAGCAAAACTTGAAACTACCCCAACCAGCCCCAAACTCACACCATGACGCCCCCAGACCTCCCTCATTACCAAACCACCTTTGGTTTGGTTCGAATCAGGCTAAAACCGTTCGAACCCCAAATCAAACCCCAAGAACCCTAGAAAACCAAAGGCTGGAGTTTGTCCGAAGTAAAAGAATTTGGGTGTCCAGTGGACCTTAGTCGAAGTGTTCTCAGTTGAGAACACTCGATTAAGGTCCGTTCGACCTCAAAAAAAAAAGGTCCGAGTCAGAGTCCAAGTCAGGGTCGTCCAGTTTCCGAGTTCTTGAAGTATTTTTCCTTTCCTGTTTGTTCCATTTTTGTGTTTGTTTATATCTGTTTATTTGTTTAGTGTAGTTTTATTGATTTTTCAATTTTTTGTCGATTGATTCTGTCCTTCTTCAAAGACCTTTTATTTGGTCGAACTTTTTCTGGTCATGGTCGAGTATATAATAAACTATATAATCGATTCGAATGAGCTCCGTCGACTAGTTAAGTTTCATTATAAATCCTTGTTTCTATCAATATGACTCGAATCACCTCTGCGCCTGTTCGATTCTGATTATTTGCTATTGATTGTATGTGTTGTAATTCGTGTAGGCGATTCGACAAGTGTCGCCGATTAGTTTTACAGTCTTGAATGTTGGAATAACCTGATAATAATTTGATTCATACTGCTTAAATTTTGATTGAGTCATTGTTTGAATTTAGTTGTGAATTGGTTATAGCTGTAGTACTTTAGTGATCAGTTAGAAATCAGTTATTAGGGTTGTAACTTAGAAAACAGATCAATAAAGCTTAGGGCAGGGCAGTAATACACATGGGTTTAGGGGGTAATTTTGGGATTTAACAGGTCTGCAAGTGGATTAACTTAAGGGTCTGTTCAGTAGGTAATAGATACCATTAGTTTAATATCAATGGGGAACATAACATGATAGTATGGGAGTCAATAGGAATATTATAATAACCATAGTTTTGATTGAAACAATGGGGAACAAGGCATGCAAGTGTGGGGAACAAAATAACTTCAAACAAGAAGACAGTAAGTAATGAGATTCAAAGGGGATGGGCATTGATTGTATGTGTTGTATCACTCCTGGGTTTTTGGACTTTTTGTGCTAGGTGTTATTTCTGCTGTGTGTTCTGGGCTGAACTGGTTGTGTTCGTGGCTGTTTGAACTCCAAATCTGTTGTTATGCCTGTTGTTTGCTACTACTGACTGCTCCTTCTTCATTGTTGTAAATCCCAGGTACACGTCTCAATACTGCCTTGATGTAGCTGTTGAAATAGAAATGAGATCAGCATGTTCATGTTCTCTATGTGTCGTACACTGATGGCTAGATAAATGTTAGTTAGTGTGTATATTGTTTGAGGCAAATCAGATTTGATGTGTAATAATCTGGACTTTGAACGATATTGATTGTTAAATTTGAATTAGAATTTGTTCATTCTGAATAGTAGTTTTAGTGTAGTGTATCTTGAATTCATGTGATAATCATTTATTACAGCTTAAAATTGGCTTTGAAATCAGAATGTAGATCATGATAATGTTAAAATCGGGCCTAGTAATTGATTTAGTAAGTGCATCACTTTAGCTTTGACACCAGTGATTTGAGCTTAAGATCAGGGAATAGGCACTTAAATTGGTGAAGTGTGTTTGATAGCTCAACTCAGTCGTTAATCACTCCATTGCCTTCAGAATATTGTGGTAATACATTAGTTAGGCATAACCCAAGCTTAAAATTGGAATCAAAATGATCAGTGCTTGCTAATTTGAGTAGGTGTACCTTGTTCTTACTTGTTACAAATTATAGAGGGCACATGGAATAGCTTGAAGCAACTTCAGTAGTATTTGTTTTAATTGAATTAAGCTTGCTTGGTACAAATATCAAGGCCCAGCAGCCTGTTTTCGGCAGCTTGAGCTTCAGCTCCTCTGACGCGGGCCCAGGTCCAGTTTTAATTCCCTTCACGTTTGGACCTGGGCCAAGGTCTGCGACTAGCAATTCTGGGGTACAAACCTGGATGTAATCTCTCTTTGTTGGGCTTATCCTGGAGCCCGATGGCTAGACTGTGGTGCAGAATTATCATTTGGTCCGGTAACAAATTAATTAGGACTTTTTCTTTTATTATTAGAGACAATTAGAAATAGCAAATCATAGTCGCTTTTAGGTTTGCCTTTTAAATAATAAATGAGACGAGCCTCGCCGAACAAAAAATACATAAATTGCGGGGCCCTTAATAAATGGTTAAAAATGAAACATTTAGAATTCGGGAGGGACCGCTTAGTAAGTTTCATGGCCCTCCCCAAAGATAACAACGTGCTAGTCATTTTAGACGCGCTTTTAATAATTTACTTTCTTAAACTCGAGTGCACATTTATGTGACCCAAATCCAAATCTCAAAAAAGTCGAAATGTGTCAATAATCACGGGTGCATTGATGTGACGTGGTTCGAGATGTGTTTTTACGACGTTGCAATTCTCGTTTAAAATAATAGTAATAAAAGCGGTAAAGAGTAAAAATCTGCATATAGGTTCAGCATGTATAAAATCAGATAAATAAGCCGAATATGACAGTTGAGCGACCGTGCCAGAACCATGGAACTCGGGAATGCCTAACACCTTTTCCCGGGTTAACAGAATTCCTTATCCGGATTTCTGGTTCGCGGACTGTAATACAGAGTCAATATTCTCCTCGATTCGGGATTCAACCGGTGACTTGGGACACCATAAATCTCCCAAGTGGCGACTCTGAATTAAATAATAAATCCCGTTTTGATTGTCCTTTAATTGGAAAAATTCCCCTAACCCCTCTGCGCCCCTGCGGGCGCGGGCCAAAAAGGAGGTGTGACAGCTCTGGCGACTCTGCTGGGGACCCAGCCCAGAATCTCTGGTTCAGGTTTCAAGAATTCGAGCCTGGAATAATTGTTATTATTTGGCTTCATTTATTATGTGATCTTATTACATGTTTTGGCCTAAATGTGCAAAATGTTGCTTTTATCGCTTTGATATTATCTGAACTGTATATAAACTGCTACGAAACCCTTCTCTTCTCACCTCCGGGGATGTGCTTACTGGTTGAGACTCCCTATTCTGTTAGTGTCAATACCTGAAATAAGAAAGAGGTCGGACAAGTTACAAAGCCGGACGATCTCGTGGGTCCCCGGTACGTAGCCCCCTCCTCGACTCGAGTTGTCCGCTCGGGTACACAGGCTAGAACAAATACCCAGGTTACGAACCTAGAATAACTCAGCTTCATGTCGGATCCCTAGTAGGAACGTTTGTTTGCATCATGTGCATTTGACTTTGGAGGCTCAACATAGGGGTTGGGTCTGTCTAGGATAGGTGTACCCAAACGACAAAAGACCATCCTGATGCATCCAACTTGCTACCTGTGCATTTGTTTGCTTCGGACTTGCATGCTGACCGGCTCTTGAATACTTTGAGGAAAGAGAGATAGAGGTAGTTAATCGCCTATTTTGAAAAAAAAATCAATGTCCAAATAGCGTCGAAACTCTGTCGAATTTTTGAGAAAATGAAAAAAAAAGAAAAAAAAGGTTTTTTTTTTATGAAAAATGGTTTTATTTGTCATTGAAAAGAGTCTTGTTTTCAAGAAAAAGTTGGTTTTATCTACCCGAACTACGTCGATTTGATTCTCACAGGGTGCGGGATACGTAGGCAACCCTCATCGGGTCCAACCCCCCCTTTACAAAAATGTCAAAATTTTAATTTTTCGTCATAAATAAGTCGGGTGACGTCGTTTTTGTCAAAATAGCCGAATGTTCCCAAAAGGGACGTCGGAAGGCTGACTTTGCATAAACGGCCACTTGTAGTCATTTTTTGGATTTTTGACCGGTTGACTCACCCAGCCTCAAAATCTTCGTTCCCGAAGTGCTGAAAGGCCGTGTTCGGAACCGGATCTTTCTTTTAATCTGTGAAAAATTAAAAATAGCCAATTGGTTTAGTCAAATAAATTTTATTTTTCGCTTAATCACCTTAATAAATGTGCAGGATGAGCACGATGCAAAATGAACCTTTTTCAATAATGACTAAAATCCCTTTCAAGTTGCGGCTATGGTGGGATGATTTAGGTGGAGAAGGGCAAGATGAGGTCAAGAAATATCTAAAAGGTCTTACGGGTTTATTGGAAATCCAGCCTCGGGGGATATCACAAGAGCTTTGGTCACCTGCTGGGACCCGGCACACAATGTCTTCACTTCTCCGATTTTGAACTCACTCCGACTTTGGAGGAAATAGCCGGGTACATCGGAAATGCTGAAGTTCCGTTGAGGCAAAAATACCTAGTTGCTCTAAGAGCTGTCACTGTGCATCGGTTTTTAGATTCGTTAAAGATACCCAGGATGGTCCATAACCCAGATTTAGCCGCAGGTTTTTGTAATCCACGCTTCATATACGACAGATACGGTCATGTCGGAGGATTCAACAACCCGGGTAACAAGTTATGCAGCAAAAGTAACCGTCAGAAATGGGACGAGCATAGACGAGTGGCTTTTATGATAACCTTTTTGGGCCTTTTGGTATTTCCAAGGAAAGACGGAAACATTGATCTGAAAATAGCCGGGGTCGTCAGTACCTTGCTCATTCAAGATGAAAGCACTTTTGCGCCTATGATAGTATCTAATATCTTCCGAGCTCTCACAGCCTGCAAAGCCAGAGGGAACTTTTTCGAGGGTGTAACTTGTTGCTACAAATATGGATGACTGAGCATCTCTGCCACCGTTCCCAGCTTTTGAGTTATGGTTCCTCGAAGAAAACTTGCATAGAAGAGTTCTACACAAGAATCAAGGGGGTCAGTCTACCCGAGGGAGTTACGGCATGGACATCATTCTTTCGGACCCTCACCGCCAGCCAAATACAGTGGACACTAGGATGGTTGCCCGTTGACGAGGTCATCCATATGCCGGCAGCTAGGACCCACTTTCTATTGATGGGGCTAAAGAGCATTCAGCCTTACGCGCCATATCGGGTTTTGAGATAGCTCGGGAGATGCCAAACAGTGCCACAGGAGGAAGATCTTAGTGCTCAAGTAATTGAGATTAGCCCTGACGGACAGTTCCCTGAAGCAAGAGTCCGTCAGATCTGGAGTGAATGCCAATATTTAAAAGCAGATACTTGCATGCAGGATCAGGCCAAAGACGAAGTGGCGCCAGGATACCTTGCTTGGTACATGAGAGAACTTGAGCATGAAAGGCCAGCTAAAAGACCCCATCTCCAAGAATTCGTCAAGGCGTCGCAAGAACAGTGGGATTGGTTGGCTAAAGAGCACGAGTACAGGGTTACAATTGGCAAGTTGGAGAAGTAAGTCATAGATTTGAAATTTGAGAAAGATTTGCATATCACTGCAGATGAGGGAGAAAAGAGAAAACTAGCTCAGGAAAACGAGATCCTCAAAGCTCAAATCTAGGAAATGAAAATAGCTACCAGAAACCCCGAAGAGAAGCCGGGCTGATGAAAGGCTCATGAACGGTCTAAAGAAGAAAGTCCTCGAGTATCAAGAAGACCTGGAAAAATCTAAAGCTGGTCTGGCGAGAATCCAGGTGAAATGGATAAAGAAGGCAGAAGAGCGAGCACGTTCTATGCAACAAATGAAGAGGGACTACGAAAGGAACATCGCTATATTGAGAGAAACAATATCCACTCTCAAAGAGCGGATCTTCAGACAAGCCCGAGATGTCAGAGCAGATAGGAAGCGCTACTATGATCTAATGGCCTGAATGGAGAAACAGATAAATGCGTTTCAGGATCAACTCCTTTACAACGCTCAAATGCTGGGGACGCGGAGTCAACAAATAGAGCGATTGCTTATGGAAAGGGACAGAATTAAGGGAAGAATCGACGATATCGGGCACTACATCACCATAAAGTGCCTAGCTTGTGAGGATATGTCCCGTACCACCTCCTTTGCTTCAATAATGATTTATGTCCACCACATCATGGAAAATTTGAAAGATATGCATAGGGGCCTTGCACCAAAGCCCGTGGCGAGGCCGAACGACGCCCCGCGGGCGACAAAATTCAAAACTCTGAAACATTCATAGTTTGAGTCTGTATTTTCCTTGTCTTCAGAGTCTGTTGTCCGTAGGAGTTTGTATTTCCCTTTTTGGCATAAAGTCGGTAGTCTGTATCAAGTCTGTCAATTTCCTTTCAAAAATATTTTGCCTTGTAATAAGACGTTTTGCTAGTAAAGGTTGAAAAATCCAAAAATGGTGTCTTTATTCTTCGCACTTGTGGCAGAACTACGCGCGGTTTGATTCATGCGGGGACATGATACGTAGGTAATCCACATAAGATTCGACCACCACTAAAAAGAAAAAGAGAAAGGCAAAGTGAATAAAAGAAAGGAAAAGAAAGAAATAAAAAGAGAGATAAAGAAAGTTTCAAAAACACTTAAACGAGGCACAAACAAAGTAAGCCGGAATGACGCATGCGGTCGAAGCAAAGACATGTTAGAAATGGTTAAACTACCTAGGAACATTGCATCCCCCAACGTGAAATTGCAATATGTGTTAAACTCTAACGCTAACAAGTTTGTTGTCCTTCTAGAGATTTCGAACCAATTAGTTTATTAGAACGTTCTGGCAGATTACCATTACCAAACAAGATCCAAAGGGCCCATACTAAAAAGCATGACTAGTTCAGAGCAAAGTGTCGAGGATGAAAGGACGGAGAATCAAATGCTGAAGGAGGAAATGGATAAGATGAGATAGGAGATAAAAGAAATGCAGCTGGCCTTAGCTAGGGTACAAAAAGTGCCTGACCCTCCCGTTACTCCAACTCTCCCACCAGGACACCAGCCGGAATACCCTCCCCCCGGCCCTTCGACAAGCTTCCCCAATCATCTACACTATCATCGAAGAAATGCCTATGATCTCCAAGCTTCACAACCCAATAAGAACCCTTCTCCACCAAATGTTCCTATTTTCGTGGCACCCCCACCAGCCATGCTGCAAAGATCATCCAGCGAGCCGTTGTTTCAGGCTCACGATAACCAATATTACCCCCTGAACCAACCTTCAAAGCACCCGAGCCTCATACTTATAATACTCACTTCGAGATCCCGGTAGAGACTTGAAAAGCCGGCTAAGAGCCCAGAGCAAGACGAAGTACTTCGAAAGTTTAAAAGCCTGGAGCAGTCCTTCAGGAATATCCATGGGTTAGGCAACCAAGTCAGTGTGGCCTACAAAGATCTGTGCCCATTCCCTGACATTCAATTGCCGGCAGGATTCAAGATACCAAAGTTTGATCTATACGAGGGGCACGGTGATCCAATGGCACATCTGCGAGGTTTTTGCAGTAAGATGAGAGGGGTCGGGGGAAAAGACGAGTTGTTGATAGCTCATTTTGGTCAAAGTCTAAGCGGGTCTGCACTGGAATGGTACACAAGACAGGATCCTAGCAGGTGGTACACCTGGGACAATCTGGCACAAGCCTTTGCAGGCCACTTCCAGTACAACCTTGAGATCATCCCTGACCGTCTCACATTGCTGAAACTTGAGAAGAAGCCCGGGGAAAGCTTCCGAGAATTTGGTTTCCGCTGGAGAGAGCAGGCGGCAAGAGTTGATCCTCCGATGAGAGAGGGGGAGATAGGGGACTACTTTCTGCAGACTCTAGAGCCAACTTACTTCGGTCACCTGGTGATGTCAGTTGGCAAATCTTTCAACGAAGTAGTAAAAATGGGCGGTATGATTGAAGAGGGACTTAAGTCCAACAAAATCCTGAGCTATTCGGTGATTAAAGCAACCACTCAGGCCATCCAAAGCGGCACGGGAGGTGCGCTCGGAAAGAAGAAAAGGGAAGATGTCGCAACAGTTGAGGCAGGTACTTGGTCCAGATCCAGAGGCCCCCCCTCACTACCAACCTAGACCCCATCACTCAAATTACCCACACATTCCATGTGGCCCTCCACAACCCTACTACCCACCACAAGAGCCACATTTCTCTGTCCATCATGCCCAAACTTACACCCAGCCTCCGGCTCGCCCGCAATGGCGTGCGCTGGCTCCCCAGAATTCATATCCACCTCCATAAAATACATATCCACCTCCACAAAACACATATCCACCTCCACAAAATACATATCCACCTCCACAAAACACATATCCACCACCAAGAGCCTATAGGAGTCCTTCGGGACCAGGTTTCCGTGGGAATCCGACTTTCAGGAATGAAAGGGTACAGAGGCAGAGAACATTCACTCCGCTGGGAGAAACCTATACTACTCTGTTCCACAAATTGAGGTAGTTAGGCCTATTGAGTCCTGTGGAACCCAAATTGCCAAATCCCCTTCCCAAAAATCTGGACCACTCGGTAAGCTGTGAATATTGTTCGGGGCCTCCCAGGCATGATACTGAGAAGTGTTGGAAGTTGAAGATTGTCGTACAAGATCTTATTGACACAAATAGGATCGAGGTCCAGGAGCCAGAGGCACCTAACATCAATTAGAACCCGTTGTCGGCACACCATGAAGCCCACATGATCGAACTAGTGCACGAAGGAGGGAGCTCAAGAAGCCCTCACAAACGGTAATGATGATCCGTGCCAGCCCGAAAGAAAAGTCGATCAGTGGAAAAGTGGTAGTATAGTCGAAAAGGGTAGAAGGCCAGCCAGTGGTGGTGATGGGGAAGAGTTTGTCTGATGTTGCCAAGAATCCAGAGCCGGTCAAAGTAACGGTGCAAGGGATATCAAGCAAGCCAATAGCCATGAAGGGGGCATGCATAGGACCAGTTGTTATCAGGCCAGTAATGCAGTTGCCGATAATCAGCAAGAAAGTTGTGCCATGGAGCCACAGTCAAGTAATGGTAATGCATAAGGGGAAGGAAGTTATGGAGGAAATATGTGAGGCACAGGAGTTAACTCGTTCGGGAAGGTGTTTTGCTCCCGCACAGTTAAGAAGGGCCAATCCAGTAGCTACAAAGAATCAAGTTACCGAGGGAGAGGCGGAAGAATTTTTAAAGAAAATGAAGGCACAAGATTACTCCATTATGGAGCTGTTGAGGAAGACCCCGGCACAGATCTCATTGTTATCGTTGTTGATCCATTCAGACGAGCACCGCGGGGTATTGATGAAAATTCTGAACGAAGCCCATGTTCCGGATAAGATGTCTGTGAACCATCTGGAGAAAATAGCAAACAAGATTTTCGAGGTCAACAGGGTCACTTTTTCAGACGACGAGTTGCCCGTGGAGGGTACAGAATATAATAGAGCCCTTTATTTGACCGTGAAGTGTGAAGACTCGGTAGTCACTCGAGTACTGATTCATAATGGGTCCAGTGCCAATATCTGTCCTTTAACCACATTGAACAAACTGAAGTTCGATGGTGACAAGATTCACAAGAACAGCATCTATGTTCGAGGATTTGATGGTAGTGGTACAAACACAGTGGGTGACATCATACTTGAATTAACAATTGGTCCAGTCGAGTTCACCATGGAGTTTCAAGTGTTAGACATGGAAGTGTCATATAATCTTCTGTTGGGGCGACCCTGGATCCACGCAGCCAAAGCAGTGCCTTTTACATTACATCAGATGGTCAAATTCGAGTGGGATAGGCAAGAGATCGTAGTACATGGGGAAGACAATGCAAGCGCCGTAAGTGATGCCGCCGTACCCTTCATAGAGACTGATGATGATAAGGGACCGTGGGTTTACCAGGTTTTTGATACGGTTTTAGTGGACAAAGTTCCCGAAGGTGAAAGCATCCCACTTCCCAAAATAGCAGTTGCAACTGTCATGGTAGCCTCGGAGATGTTGAAGAACGGGTTTGTGCCAGGCAAAGGTTTAGGGGCTGATCTTCAGGGTATTGTTCAGCCTGTTTCTTTGCCCAAAAATCTGGATACCTTTGGGTTGGGGTTCAAGCCTACAATGGCGGATGTGAGACGGGCCCGCAAGTTGAAGAAAAGAGTCTAGGTCCTTCCCAAGCCAATCCCGCGCCTATCCAGATCATTTGTTAGAGCAAGTATCAGAAAGTTATCAGTCCCGAAAGTTCTCGGACCACTGATTGGGCTAGATGGAGATTTGAATGAGGGCTTTGAAAGGCTGTTCGCCGATGTCAACATGATAGAAGCTGGAGAAGGGTCCAGTAGGTTAGATGTACAGTTTGTGGGGCCTAGGGCAAATATCAACAATTGGATGGTTACTCCCCTTCCTACCCGGAGGGAGTCTTGGTAGTGGGCTCTGATTTTTCTTTATTGTTTTTTTTGGATTATTTAAGGGTTGTAATCCAGTTTTGTTTTGTATTCGGCAAAGTGTGAAACTCTGTTATCCCGTATTTTAAAAAAAGTGAAAGCTTTTCTCTTCTTATTTTGTTTTAATTTTGTTTTCTTCTTTTCTCTTTCTGAACAGTTCTCTTAATATTGGTTCTAATGACATGGCATGCACAACGAATCTTCAACCCAGTCTAAAAAATCAATCTGATTCCGAACTAATTGTACAAGAGGTCGATTATGATGATGAATCGGAATACGATGAGGATGAAGCCTTCGAAGAGATAAATAGAGAGTTAAGCTAGTTTGAAGAGAAATCCAAGCCCAACTTAGATGACACAAAAGCCATCAATTTAGGGGATGCAGATGATATCAGGGAAACTAAAATAAGCATCCACATTGCACCGAATATTAGGGAAGAACTAATCAAAGCACTTATTGACTTCAAAGACGTTTTTGCATGGTCGTATGATGACATGCCGGGGTTAAGCACGGATTTAGTGGTTCACAAATTGCCCATTAACCCGGCATGCCCTCCCGTCAAGCAAAAATTGAGGAAGTTCAAAACAGACATGAGTGTGAAGATTAAAGAGGAAATAACCAAGCAGTTGCAAGCAAAGGTTATTCGAGTCACTCGATATCCTGATTAGTTGGCTAATGTGGTGCCAGTGCCGAAGAAAGATGGGAAGATCAGGGTGTGTGTCGATTACCGCAATCTGAACAGGGCAAGCCCAAAGGATAACTTTCCATTACCCAACATCCATATCTTGATCGATAATTGTGCCGGACGTGAGATCGGGTCTTTTGTGGATTGCTATGCTGGTTATCATTAGATTCTGATAGATGAAGAAGATGCGGAAAAGACGGCTTTCATTACGCCGTGGGGGACTTATTTCTACCGGGTAATGCCATTTGGTTTGAAGAATGTTGGCGCAACGTACATGAGAGAAATGACTACTGTGTTTCATGACATGATACACAAAGAGATTGAGGTATACGTGGACGATGTGATCATAAAATCCAAGCATCAGGAAGACCACGTAACAGACCTAAGGAAGTTTTTCCAAAGACTTCGAAGGTATGATATTAAGCTCAACCCGGCCAAATGTGCATTTGGTGTTCCATCTGGAAAGCTGTTGGGATTCATCGTCAGTCGGCGAGGCATTGAGTTGGACCCGTCAAAGATCAAATCCATCCAAGATTTGCCACCGCCGAAGAACAAGACAGAAGTAATGAGTCTGTTGGGAAGGTTGAATTATATCAGCAGGTTTATTGCTCAACTCACAGCAACTTGTGAACCCATTTTTCGGCTACTGAAGAAAGATGTTGCGGTAGAATGGACAGCAGAATGTCAGGAAGTATTTGACCAAATCAAAGGATATTTATCAAATCCACCTGTGTTGGTTCCACCTGAGCCGGGAAGACCGTTAATTCTTTATCTAATGGTCCTGGAGAATTCATTTGGTTGTGTACTGGGGCAACACGACATTACAGGAAGGAAGGAGCAAGCCATCTATTATCTCAGCAAGAAGTTTACAGGCTATGAGGTTAAGTACACTCAACTCGAGAAGACATGTTGCGCCCTAACTTGGGTGGCCCAGAAATTGAAGCATTATCTGTCATCATATACTACTTATCTCATTTCACGCTTAGATCCACTGAAGTATATTTTCCAGAAGCCTATGCCCACAGGGAGATTGGCGAAATGGCAGATATTACTCAGAGAATTTGACATCGTCTATGTGACGAGGACGGCCATGAAGGCCCAAACATTGGCTGATCACTTGGCTGAGAATCCTGTTGATGAAGAATACGAGCCCTTGAGGACGTATTTTCCTGATGAAGAAGTGATGCATATAGATGAGTTGAAAATGACCAAGGAACCAGGATGGAAGCTTTTTTTTTATGGAGCCGCAAATGCGAAGGGAGTTGGAATAGGAGCGGTACTTATTTCTGAAACAGGACATCATTATCCTGTTACGGCTCAGCTGCGTTTTTATTGTACCAACAACATGGCTGAGTATGAGGCATGCATTTTGGGTCTACGGCTAGTTGCAGACATGGATGTCCAGGACGTCTTGGTCTTGGGAGACTCGGACCTCCTGGTGCATCAGATTCAGGGTGAATGGGAAACAAGGGATTTGAAGCTCATACCATATCGACAATGTTTGCACGATCTGAGCAAGCGATTTCGATCAGTGGAGTTCAGACACATCCCAAGAGTTCATAATGAGATTGCTGATGCTTTGGCCACCTTAGCATCAATGTTGCACCACCTAGACAAAATTCATGTTGACCCATTGCATATTCAGGTTTGTGATCAGCATGCTTATTGCAACATGTTAGAGGAAGAGCTGGATAGCGAACCATGGTTCTATGATGTCAAGGAATACCTCAGGATGGGGATATACCCGGAGCAGGCCACTGGAGATCAAAAGAGAGTCATTCGGCGACTGGCAAATGGATTTTTCCTCAGTGGAGGAGTGTTGTACAAAAGAACACCAGATTTGGGATTGCTGAGATGTATAGATGCTAGTCAATCCACGATAGTTATGACAGAGGTACATGCTGGAGTTTGAGGGCCACATATGAGCGGATATGTATTGGAGAAGAAGATTCTTCGAGTAGGGTACTATTGGCTCACTATGGAGCGTGATTGTATCGGTTTCGTGCGGAAATTCCATCAGTGTTAAATGCATGGAGATCTGATTCATTCTCCGCCGACAGAATTGCATACAATGTCAGCACCATGGCCATTTGTTGCCTGGGGCATGGATATCATTGGACCAATTGAGCCAGCAGCATCCAACGCGCATAGGTTCATCCTGGTAGCCATTGATTATTTCACCAAATGGGTTGATGCCAAAACTTTCAAGTTTGTGACCAATAAAGCAATGGTCGATTTTGTTCATTCAAATGTCATCTGTAGATTTGGAATCCCAAAGGTGATTATCACGGATAATGGTGCTAATCCTAACAGCAATTTGATGAAAGAGGTATGTCAACAGTTTAAGATTACACACCACAATTCCACCCCATATCGTCCCAAGGCGAATGGAGCAGTTGAGGCAGCCAACAAAAACATAGAGAAGATACTGAGGAAGATGGTAGAAGGGTCCAGACAATGGCATGAGAAGTTTCCATTGGCATTGTTGGGTTATCGCACTACTGTTCGTACTTCAGTAGGTGCAACTCCTTATTTGCTGGTATACAGAACTGAAGCAGTAATACCGGCGGAAGTTGAAATCCCGTCCCTTCAGATTGTCGCTGAAGCTGAGATTGATGATGATGAGTGGGTCAAAACTCGTCTGGAGTAGTTGAACTTGATTGATGAAAAAAGATTGGCAGCTGTGTGTCATGGCCAGTTATATCAAAAGAGAATGGCAAGAGCATACAACAAAAAGGTGCGTCCCCGGAAGTTTGAAGTGGGCCAGCAAGTGCTGAAACGCATCCTCCCACATCAGGCTGAGGCAAAGGGCAAGTTCACCCCGAATTGGCAAGGGTCATTCATTGTAACCAGAGTGTTGTCCAATTGCGCTTTATGTTTGACAGATATCGAAGGGAAATGCGTCGACATGGCTATCAATTCTGACGCAATTAAGAGATATTATGTATGATTTCTTTTAATTGTAATTGTTGTTTGTTTGCATTTGGCATGGTATCGGAGAATGAAATGACGGAGGCAATTTGTTCTTCCATCCAAACACTTTAACCTTTGCTTCCCTTTTTGAGCTTTGTTTATTCTTTCATACCCCTCTTTTGGAATCAGTAATGAAAATGAAAGAAAAAGAGAAGAGAAAAATAATGATAATAAAGACAAAAGAAAAATCATAAGAAAAACAAAGGAATTGGGAACTACGTTTGACCTGATTCCTCAAAAAACGATACGTAGGCGCCTCACGGCTCGGTCATAGTGTAACAAAAAAAAAAATCCCCAAGCAAGAAACTGGGGTAGAAATTGTGTTTGTAATTTTGGGAGGGAAGTTTGATTCCAAGATTTGTAATGTTTTACCCATCAAAGTTATTTTGAACCTTTTGATACCCCTTTTCTTTTAGCCATACACAAAAACCCACATTGGTGTCCAAAAAAGACCTCCCGATCAGTATCCGAGAAGTGCCAAGTCATGCAAATGGAAGTCGGGAATAACACTCTGATCCTCAGCAGAGAAGAGGATCATAAGCTGGAAATGAATTGATATCCGAAAGAATCCCCAGCAGAGAGAGGCATATCGGTAACACTCCAATCCTCAGCTGAAAAAAAAATAAAAAAATAAAATGAGAGAGTCTTATCGGTGAAAACATCCACAGGCACCATAAGGCTACGTAAGTTGAGAGAAATAAAACGAGAGAGTCTTATCGGTGAAAACCTTCACAGGCACCATAAGGCAACGGGAGTTGAGGGAAATGAGAGTCTTATTAGTGAAAACTCCTCGAAGGGCACTATGAGGCGACAAGGGGTCAAAAGAGGCAAACAAGATAAGATTGACGGAAAGGATCCGTCGAGGCATCAAGCAGTGAAAAGATGTTGAGTTGACAAAAGAATTGGGCGCTTACATATCCCCAACAAAGTAAGGCCATCAGAAAGATTGATTGATATAAATAGACTGGGTTGGTTAATCCAAAATGCACGACATGATCATTGGGATCGGTTGTACCATTCAGAGAACTATTCTTCTCTTATTTTCTTGAATTCATCATTTTTTATTTTATTTTTAAGGACTTTATTTCCCCAGCAATTTGTTTTTGAAAAGGATTTTCAGAGCTTATTACCAGTTGCCAAGATGGTGCAAAAACACAATGTGGATAGGATGGGCCGAAGATAATGCAATGGAACGAGAAATATGTTCGTTGCAAGACCAAATGATGGATTGGTCTAGGATTTCGGGGAGAGTATGGAGAAAAGTGGGAAGCAACAATTGGTGAATAAAGAATCGTCAAGAAACAAGAGCATCCCTAGCAGATTATCGACCAAGTCCCGAGAGGGTCGGACAACACGGAGTCGGGAAAGAAAAGGGGGAAAACCATCCCCAGCAGGAATATGATCGCCAGCAGGAATATCATCCCCAACAAATAATCTCATCCCCAACAAGCTTTGGTAATGTAATGGAACACAAAGCTGGGAAAGAAGAAAGAGAAAACCATCCCCAGCAGGAGTGGCACGACCATTCGCCACGTTTTAAACTAAGAAAATTTTTTCTTTGATTTGAAGCAGGGATAGGAAATGATATAGATGATGAAAAGACATCATGATACAAGAAAGATTGTCAAACTGGGGCAGAAAATTTTCTTTCATTTTGAAAATTTTCTGGAAGTCCGGTACCCACTTGGGGAAGAAGCAAGATAACACAAATTTGGGGAAAATGGTATCCCCATCAATTTTCGGAAGAAGGCCAAACAAGTTTTAAAGGAAGCAATTTCGGAAGGAAGATAACACAAGTCTTAAGGGAAGTAGTTCCAGTGGAAGGAAAGCACCAGCTTTAAGGGAAGTAGTCTTTGAAGAAGGAAAATAACATATTTGTGAATAAAATACCGGTGTTATCCCCAACAGTTTTCAGAGGAATGAAACACCAGTTTTGAGGGAAGCAGTTCCGAAAGAAGATAATTTCAAGTTAGAAGGAAAATGGTCCAGGAGGCAGGAAGGAGCAACAACAATAAAACGCATTTTTTAAGAAGTTGTTGAAGTCAGGAGCCCTCCTGGAGAATGGAGGTGTTATGTTTTTAAGAAATAGTCGACGTCAGGAACCCGCCTGGAGAATGGAGGTGTTATATTTTTGAGTTGTAGTCGAAGTCAGGAGCCTGCCTGGAGAATAGAGGTGTTATATTTTTAAGAAGTTGTTGAAGTCAGGAGCCCGCCGGAGAATGGAGGTGTTATGTTTTTAAGAAATAATCGAAGTCAGGAGCCCGCCTGAAGAATGGAGGTGTTATATTTTTGAGTTGTAGTCGAAGTCAAGAGCCCGCCTGGAGAATAGAGGTGTTATATTTTTAAGAAGTTGTTGAAGTCAGGAGCTCGCCTGGAGAATAGAGGTGTTATATTTTTAAGAAGTTGTTGAAGTCAGGAGCCCGCTTGGAGAATGGAGGTGTTATATTTTTAAGAAATAGTCGAAGTCAGGAGCCTGCCTGAAGAATGGAGGTGTTATATTTTTGAGTTGTAGTCGAAGTCAGGAGCCCGCCTGGAGAATAGAAGTGTTATATTTTTAAGAAGTTGTTGAAGTCAGGAGCCCGCCTGGAGAATGGAGGTGTTATGTTTTTAAGAAATTGTTGAGGTCAGGAGCCCGCCTGAAAAATGGAGGTGTTATATTTTAAGTTGTAGTTGAAGACAGGAGCCCGCCTGGAGAATGGAGGTGTTATGTTTTAAGTTGAAGAAGTCAGGAGCCCGCATGTAGAACGGAGGTTGTTATATTTTAAGTTAAAGGAGTTAGGAGCCCGCCTGTAGAACAGAGGTTGTCATATTTCAAGTTGAAGGAGTCAGGAGCCCGCCTATAGAACGGAGGTTGTTATGTTTTAAGTTAAAGGAGTCAGGAGCCCGCCTGTAGAACGGAGGTTGTTATGTTTTAAGTTGAAGAAGTCAGGAGCCCGCCTGTAGAACGGAGGTTGTTATGTTTTAAGTTGAAGAAGTCAGATCCCGCCTGCAGAACGGAGGTTGTTATATTTTAAGTTGAAGGAGTCAGGAGCCCGCCTGTAGAATAGAGGTGTTTATTTTAAAGTTGCTGTTGAAGTCAGGAGCCCGCCTGGAGAATAGAGGCTGATTTATTTGCAAAGTCGCTATTGGAGTCAGGAGCCCGCCTGTAGAACAAAGGAGTACACATTCAAGTTGAAGTCAGGAACCCGCCTGCAGAACAGAGGAATACATTTTAAGATCAAGTCTGAAGTCAGTAATGCGGAGGGTTACAACAAAAATACCCCCAACATGAATCCCATTTCAGAAATCATAAAGAAGACTACAAGAGCAAGTCGAAGATAGATAAGATTCTGTAATCATTAGTTTAGTCTAGCTTTTTGTTTTCTTTCTAGCAATGGTGTAATAAAGAGGTCGGAAAGCAGTAGTAACAGCATGCAGCAACGACAGCAATATCAGTAAGTCCACAGCTCCATGGTAGTCCCAGCTACCAAAACTTCCCGAACTATATTGACCTGATTCCCTTTTAGCCAGGGATATGTAGGAAACCTTCGAAGCAGAGGTTCGGTCAAATCTTTCAAAAAATGCTTCACACGGAGTAGCCGAATAGGCAAAAATCGCTCGTATCCGCTCACTTTATCTTTGCACGGAAACTCTTCGTATTTCCGGACAAAGAGGGGTAGCTGTGAGCACGTGATTTTTGCCATACGAGAACTACTCCCAAAAATTCAAAATAAAATGGTTTTGTGTTTGTTTGTGATTTATTTGTATTTTTGTCTGTGCATGTTTATTTCTACTTTAATTAAGAAAAATACAAAAATATGTGTTGCATGTGCATTTAGGATTTAATTTTACAATTTAGGAATTAATTAAACAATCAAGTTTGTTTTACAAAATGGAAAAATCACAAAAATATGTACTTTGCATTTTTAGCATTTAATGTCCAAATTGTGTGATTTTATCTTTATTGATGTTTAATTTCGTGTGATAATTATTATTAAGATTTAATATTTTTAGTTAATTGTCGATTTTATAATTTAATTAGGATTTTTAGTTTTATTGTTGAAAAGGAAAATTGGAAAGGAAAAAAAGAATAAGAAGAGGAAAATTCAGTTGAGCCAATTTGGCCAAGCCCAAATCCAAAACACAGCCAAACCTGGCCAAAACAACCAGCCCATACCCGCCCCAACTCCTGTCCACCTGCGACCAATCCAAATGACGTCGTTTTAAGTCAGTCAATCTCAACCATTCGTTTGATTAGATCGAACGTTCCAGATCAACTCCTCCAACACCCGACCCATTCCCATCCAAGACCGATCCGGTCTCGAGGTAAGTGAAGCGATGTCGTTCCCATTAAGGAATGGATCCAAGCCGTTGATACGACTTGATCAAACGGCCAGGATCTAATTCCCTCCCCCGTATATAAGTCCAACCTCTCACCCCACACCCCCCTAAGCCATACCCCCGTTCCTATCTCGTCTCTCTCAGAGACTAAACCAAACAGACCTCCCCTGAAACCCTAGCCGCCCTGAAACCCCTTCGCCTGAAAGCCGGCGGCAACGATGCCGTTGGCCATGAAACTAACACCCCTAGAGCACCTAACCACCCTCTCCACGAATCCCTTATCCGTTTTGCTCGAATCAGCCTGTAGCTTCTCGAATCTTCAATCAAAGATTCGAGCAAAACTTGAAACTACCCCAACCAGCCCCAAACTCACACCATGACGCCCCCAGACCTCTTTCGTTACCAAACCACCTTTGGTTTGGTTCGAATCAGGCTAAAACCGTTCGAACCCCAAATCAAACCCCAAGAACCCTAGAAAACCAAAGGCTAGAGTTTGTCCGAAGTAAAGGAATTTGGGTGTCCAGTGGACCTTAGTCAAAGTGTTCTCAGTTGAAAACACTCGATTAAGGTCCGTTCGACCTAAAAAAAAAGGTCCGAGTCAGAGTCCAAGTCAGGGTCGTCCAGTTTCCGAGTTCTCGAGGTATTTTTCCTTTCGTGTTTGTTCCATTTTTGTGTTTGTTTATTTGTTTAGTGTAGTTTTATTAATTTTTCAATTTTTTGTCGATTGATTCTATCCTTCTTCAAAGACCTTTTATTTGGTCGAACTTTTTTTTGTCATGGTTGAGTATATAATAAACTATATAATCGATTCGAATGAGCTCCGTCGACTAGTTAAGTTTCATTATAAATCCTTGTTTCTATCAATATGACTCAAATCACCTTTGCGCCTGTTTGATTCTGATTATTTGCTATTGATTGTATGTGTTGTAATTCGTGTAGGCGATTCGACAAGTGTCGCCGATTAGTTTTACAGTCTTGAATGTTAGAATAACCTGATAATAATTTGATTCATACTGCTTAAATTTTGATTGAGTCATTGTTTGAATTTAGTTGTGAATTGGTTATAGCTGTAGTACTTTAGTGATCAGTTAGAAATCAGTTATTAGGGTTGTAACTTAGAAAACAGATCAATGAAGCTTAGGGCAGGGCAGTAATACACAGGGGTTAAGGGGGTAATTTTGGGATTTAACAGGTCTGCAAGTGGATTAACTTAAGGGTCTGTTCAGTAGGTAATAGATACCATTAGTTTAATGTCAATGGAGAACATAACATGATAGTATGGGAGTCAATAGGAATATTATAATAACCCATAGTTTTGATTGAAACAATGGGGAACAAGGCATGCAAGTGTGGGGAACAAAATAACTTCAAACAAGAAGACAGTAAGTAATGGGATTCAAAGGGGGATGGGCATTGATTGTATGTGTTGTATCACTCCTGGGTTTTTGGACTTCTTGTGCTGGGTGTTATTTCTGCTGTGTGTTCTGGGCTGAACTGGTTGTGTTCGTGGCTGTTTGAACTCTAAATCTGTTGTTATGCCTGCTGTTTGCTACTACTGACTGCTCCTTCTTCATTGTTGTAAATCCCAGGTACACGTCTCAATACTGCCTTGATGTAGCTGTTGAAATAGAAATGAGATCAGCATGTTCATGTTCTCTATGTGTCGTACACTGATAGCTATATAAATGTTAGTTAGTGCGTATATTGTTTGAGGCAAATCAGATTTGATGTGTAATAATCTGGACTTTGAACGATATTGGACTGTTAAATTTGAATTAGAATTTGTTCATTCTGAATAGTAGTTTTAGTGTAGTGTATCTTGAATTCATGTGATAATCATTTATTACAGCTTAAAATTGGCTTTTAAATCAGAATGTAGATCATGATAATGTTAAAATAGGGCCTAGTAATTGATTTAGTAAGTGCAGCACTTTAGCTTTGACACCAGTGATTTGAGATTAAGATTAGGGAATAGGCACTTAAATTGGTGAAGTGTGTTTGATAGCTCAACTCAGTCGTTAATCACTCCATTGCCTTCGAAATATTGTGGTAATACATTAGTTAGGCATAACCCAAGCTTAAAATTGGAATCAAAATGATTAGTGCTTGCTAATTTGAGTAGGTGTACCTTGTTCTTACTTGTTACAAATTATAGAGGGCACATGGAATAGCTTGAAGCAACTTTAGTAGTATTCGTTTTAATTGAATTAAGCTTGCTTGGTACAAAGATCAAGGCCCAGCAGCCTGTTTCCGGCAGCTTGAGCTTCAGCTCCTCTGACGCGGGCCCAGGTCAGTTTTAATTCCCTTCACGTTTGGACCTGGGCCAAGGTCTGCGACTGGCCAATTCTGGGGTACAAACCTGGATGTAATCTCTCTTTGTTGGGCTTATCCTGGAGCCCGATGGCTAGACTGTGGTGCAGAATTATCATTTGGTCCAGTAACAAATTAATTAGACTTTTTCTTTTATTATTAGAGACAATTAGAAATAGCAAATCATAGTCGCTTTTAGGTTTGCCTTTTAAATAATAAATCAGACGAGCCTCGCCGAACAAAAAATACATAAATTGCGGGGCCCTTAATAAATGGTTAAAAATGAAACATTTAGAATTCGGGAGGGATCGCTTAGTGAGTTTCATGGCCCTCTTCAAAGATAACAACGCGCTAGTCATTTTAGACGCGCTTTTAATAATTTACTTTCTTAAACTCGGGTGCACATTTATGTAACCCAAATACAAATCTCAAAGGAGTCGAAATGTGTCAATAATCACGGGTGCATTGATGTGACGTGGTTCGAGATGTGTTTTCACGACGTTGCAATTCTCGTTTAAAATAATAGTAATAAAAGCAGTAAAAGAGTAAAAATCTGCATATAGGTTCAGCATGTATAAAATCAGATAAATAAGCCGAATATGACAGTTGAGCGACCGTGCCAGAACCATGGAACTTGGGAATGGCTAACACCTTCTCCCGGGTTAACAGAATTCCTTATCCGGATTTCTGGTTCGCGGACTGTAATACAGAGTCAATATTCTCTTCGATTCGGGATTCAACCGGTGACTTGGGACACCATAAATCTCCCAAGTGGCGACTCTGAATTAAATAATAAATCCCGTTTCGATTGTCCTTTAATTGGACAAAATCCCCTAACCCCTCTGCGCCCCTGCGGGCACGGGCCAAAAGGAGGTGTGACAGTAACTTGTATGGTACTAGTCTATAAATACGGGATATTATAGCTTGGACCGTATTTTTTCTCAAAATGTCAAACTTCGACAAAAACTCATTTCCTTCGATTCACTTACCCTCTCACCTTTATGAATTTACTTATCACTTGTTTGAAATAGCATAATACTTATAATCCCAAAATAATTCTCATTCCCAAACTTATGTCGATTAACTTACGATGAAATGTTAACGTATGAAAATACGGAATGTAACATCTCATTTTCGAGCTTTCATCAATTTATTTATGGCGTACTTTCATGTACGAAAAAAATATAGTGTGTAACATTATTCCCCCCTTTGGAATATTCGTCCTCGAATGTTGACTAATGCACTTATCATTCTCATAACTCATAGCTCTTGCGAATACTTTAGTACTCCTCTTGCCATCTAGGCAACCGTTCTATGAATGAATCCCAAAGGCCAGGGCATTCCCCCTTTTAGGCCTCTTTCTCACCCCACGACTCGTGGTCGGAATCCTTCCAATCTTGTAACTGTTGCTATCTTTTATCATGCAACCTATATGACTCTGACTTTGTAAGTGCGCCTATACGCCTCTTCTCTCCTTTTTCTTCCAGCTTTTAGCCAATCCTTAGGCCTCATTTTGTGAATATATACAGAGCTTAATAAGATTTCCCTCTAGGCATCTATAGATATACTGAAGTTCTTTGCTCGGTACTTTGTTGGATTTATGGATATTGCTATATCTTATTTCATAGGCTCGGTTATCTATTTGCATGACTGTACTGCATCTAAGTATGTCATAATATACCATAACTCTTACCTTGATTTATACTGAGGTCTGCTACCAAACTCCAGGTTACGTTTGTTGCTTACCTTATATGTATAAATCTAAGTCTTTTAATGCTTCTTCATTACTGTTCATCTTAATACTGATGGCCCAATATCATCTCATACTTTGTAACTTTTATCTATCCTATTGATTCACCTCAATGTTGATCTACAATCCACCACTGATAACTTGAAACTTCTTACGTAACACATTGTCACTAGTGCTTACGTCTCATCGGAAGTTATTAGACTGATCCACCTGGGGCGATACTATACTTCCATAACCATATTTCATAGTATCCCAATGTGATTCACTTTACGTGGGTATTTTCATCCCGTATAATTCATGAAATCCTTTTTTTTTCTTTCTTCAAATCATTACTTAATCGATGGCCTAAACGCCATCCTTTATCTTTCACAATTATACCCTCATTCTACTACTAGGGCAACATTCCATCTCTTTTAAATTCTACTAGTCTTAGACTCCTTTAAGTATATTCAGGCTATACTGAGATTTCTATAATTCTTGTTCTCATGGGCTTATTCCCGAGGACTTATCCCTTCTCTTCACCTTCTCACTTGCCTATTCTTGTCCTTACTCATGTCTTCCTAAAACCTTTTCGATTTACCATACTTTAGCTTATGACATACACATATCTATCTATATTACTCGCAACTTTCCTTCAACTTGCTTGCACCATAGATTTCCTTTTGTTATTTTAGAACATCAAATGAGACATTACATTGTCTCTAACTCTTCTTTACTCTCTTGACTAGGCCTCTCGATACCTAGAAACTATAGGCTGGAAGATATGCCACCAATGACGTCTCTATTATTCCTGGATACTGAATTCCGGTCTTTTAGCCCTCTATCCGAGGTATGGATTATTCACAACCTTCTGCATTTGAGTATCTCGTACGTTGTTCACCTTTACCTTACTACTTTAAAATCTTACATCGTATCTTCTCTCTTTCATAACCTTCCTTCCACATAGGTATAATTCACATCCATAACTTGAAGATCTATTATAATACTTGCAACTCTGGTGCATACACAGCCCGGTGGGAGCTTCATACTAACTTCTTATGAGGCTGGTACTTTTTCTAACTGGCTTTATCGCAGAGCCATTATAGGATATGGCTACTGTACTATCTCTCTTGTAACTCTGATATCTAAGAGTAATCCTGCAATGTTCTCAATCACGAGGTCTATAATTTTTTTGGGTCCAATAATCAGATCCCTGATTTACTTTGTTGATGTAACTCGTTAGTTTTCTTCTCATTTTGATCAGCCTTTATGTAGGCTTACGCTATTTCCCGATCTGCGGCTCATGGTATTAGTTATTACTTTAGCCTTTCGTGGGCGCTATGGAATATCCATGATACAATCTTCTAATAATGCAATCCTTTGTCTATGCCCTGGGCTCAATTCTTTCTTTTAACTTATACCGAAGTCTTCTACGACTGTATGATTCTCAATATATATGCTGCATGGATAATACTCCGAAATCTTAAGTGCGTTTATAACGTAGCTAATTCTGGATCGTTGATTGAATAACTCCTTTCATTCCATCTCAGCTTTCTTTAAATGCAAGCTATTACTTTTCCTGATCTTTCTGCCACCTTGTTGGGTGCATACTTAGCTTATCTTAGTTGCCACGTATATCAGAGTTTTTGTGCAGCTCATATGATCTCGAATATCACTTTTGACTTTACTTCCCGCTCATTAGCCACGGTAGGTGCCACTTTCTTTTGGAGTGCATACAATTTTGTTGTGAGACTGTTTTTACATGACCATTTCTTCTTCGAGTTACCATATTTAGGTTAAAACCTTCTTCCTTATTTCCTCAGCTAGTCTTTCATTGTATATTTAGGGAGGACCCTCGGACTCTTGTAAAGCTGCGAGGTTATTACATTGTATAATCGACGGAATTTTTGATGTCTTTCCTTGCTTGTAATTATCCGTAGTTACTTACCTCCACACCCTTATACTTGTAGGGTTTCTTCTGAACTGATATTTTGACTGTTTTCTCAGTGGCACGCACTCTCTTTTATTTCTACAACACTCATACAGTATCTTTAACTACCCTAACTCCTATCTGAATATTTCTCAAGTATTATAATGACATTACTGCGAGGCTGAATTCACTATATTTGGTTTTACTATGTTTATCTTGCATGATCTGCTGATTCGTCTGTAACCTCCTGTCTAGCCATAACTAGGCTCTTCCTGAATCAACTACCAACTACTCGTTTCCCCATTCTTATAACAATATTCCGCGTAATTTTTCTTGGGTCATTTTCGTTGTCTTAACTTACGTTCCGCACTGGCTCCTTATCTATCAATAACATCTCGGGTAGGAACCCTTACTTCCTTTCCTTGATGTCGTGTTTGCATAATGTTGTGGAGTCGTAGAATATCTGTAGGATTTGAATAAGTGCAATCTCATCCTTTTCTCATTTTTATCGCATTCTTCCATAGCTACTAGAACCACTTATTTCTGACTTAATGCCACATCACTCTATATTCCCCCCTTTTTGGGGAGTACTATGATTTAGTATTGCAATGATCTACGTATAGATGTTTTACCTCTTCATATTTGGCGTCTTTTCACATTATCGATGACCCTTATTCAACTCGCGGTAATCCTTCTGTACCAAGGATAATAAATTTCCTTACTCGCGAGGGTGACACTTAGTATAATTGGCACATACAATTCCTTAAGCTGAAGTTTGCTCACATTGCTTACTTTAGGGAAGCATCTTCTTGAATGACCATTCTCAGAATTTCTCATGAGTCTTCTTCTGTTGTTCATTCTGTTATCGGTTGAACAAAATCTGAAATTTTCATGATGTCGACCATTATCAACTCACTTAGTTCCTAATTCATGTTTAGTTTATCTTGTTCACCAGTCCATACTGATTTCTAGTACTCTAGGTCTAACTTTTCCTTCCGGTAGTTGCATTGGAGTCATGAACTTATTTATCAAAATGAAGATATGACTATATGGCCTGTATTCTTTTGTTGTCTCAAGGCCTGTCACCTCTCATCTTTTCCTTTACTTGACTATAGACTCTGTAATACTGTCATCTTTTTTTTAATCTACCATCATCATCCATGTATCACATCTTACTCATAATACTTCATTAACTCTTTTCTTATTTTTCGCTAATATTTATGTCTATCAATTTATTCTAAAAACTCAAACAAGATATTCTTTTACTTTTAGCTCCCCTTGCTCCATCTACTGGCTCTTCGGGTTGCCTAACATTCTTTCTCTACTAGAGACGGGAGCCCTACTAAGGTAATATTTATCCCTTTATGGCTTTCAGTGCCTATCTTTGCAGTACTCACATCTAGCTATACTATTCTAGAGCGCACCATCTGGGTGTCTCACAGGGAGATCTATTAGCACACTTGCAATCTCCTTTGGAAATATTAACTAGTGCAAACAATCCATCCACCATTTTGGGTCACTCTAACCCCAACCGGATCCTGATATCCGTCCTTCTCTTAACTATTTTTGTTAGCCCCCATAGGGCAAAACTAAGATGGGTGTGGCCATTTATACATACCTCTGTTACAGTTGAAGATAACATAAAATGCTTATATTTCTCTGCCTGAATGTAATACTGATAATCTTCATTAACTGGGCGCCTCGTGCCCTCTTCATCTTGCTTCTTTTACTTGTTGCAACTTGTACCTTTTGATTCTCTCATTGCTTTTCACCATATGGGTAGATACATATTCTTGCCTTAAGGCTCCTTATCAAGAAGCTTACACGTATTAGTACACATCTGATCTGCTGAAGACCTTACATTTACTCATCATAAGCATCAGGAAAAATCGAGTTCCCCTAACTCAACTCTTCCATAGCCACATTCAATCTCTTACCAATTGTCTTTCTAGATGTAGGTATCGTCTTATTATGAATAAAATAGAAGTTAGGAGTTTGAATTTTTATAAGTGAGCTCTATCACATGATCTAGAGTAAGAAGAAAGAGTGACAGTCTTAAATGCCCTGTAGCCTCCTGCTTATAAGTGTGGTGCACAACATATCCATAAACAGGACTCTACTAGACACGGCTTGTAGACTCCCTAGGACATAACTGCTCTGATACCACTTTTGTCATGACCCAAACTGAAGGATCACGATAGGCACGCGGTGCCTTACTCAACTGAGTACCAGCGTAACATATCTTTCTTATCGTACTGTTATTGGTAACTGGGCCAATATGGACACAACCCGTAATGTATAACTATAAGTGGGAAAGCATTGTATCAATGAACCATCTTTCTTGAAATATGAATACCTATGGGTTGTCAAGGCCTATGACATATTGTACAAAATGAACCTCTGTCTACAAAGCCTCTAAGAGTATTAAACATCAAATAGGATAGGGTACCTTCCTACCCATAAGTCCGTAGCAAAATTCTGACATGATGACTCATACACTCGGTTACACTCCGAATGAGGTGGAGTCTTACCGATCCTTCGCTGAATGCTAACCTCGTCTACTATGAGGGCTCGTCAAACTGATTGTCTACACCTGCAGGTATGAATGCAGCATCCCCAACAAAAGGACGTCAGTACGAATAATGTACCGAGTATGTAAGACACATAAATAATATAAAAGACATGGACGAAACGTGGAGTAAATGACTCAACCTGTAAGTCTGGATAACTTTGTAAATAATAAAATACTTGTAGTGTCATGCATATACGTATGAATGTCATGTCGTGCATAGGTACATGTGTTCATAACATCATCAAGCATCTTAGGGCATCCCATCATATCATCTCGGCCATTGTGGAAAAAATCATCAACGTATACCAGCTGATCAGGTGGTGGTGCGTATATAACGCTGTAACCTTTTCCCATATCCCATATACATATAATATACATATATAGACGTATATAATGTTATCTGGTCATTGATCAATATACATGTATAAATTAATGCAATGCATGAGAAGTACGTCAATAAAATCTCTCGGAATGTCATAAGATCATTATGCCTTTGAGTAATATCATGAAGTAAACCTTTTTTCAACTTAGTATTTTTCTGAGACCCATGAATAGAAGATGTAATAATAAGACACATGGGAATTCAAGAATATATGCACCTCTAATACTTTTATGAATAAAGTCATTTATGGAAGTTGTGCATTTGCTCGTTTCGTATGGATCATGCCAAAAAGAAAGAAGGGATAGCCTTAACATACCTGAGCCGATTCTCTTGACTATCCCTCAAACACACATCTTTTGCGAAGAACACATAATGGCGAGATCGAAATAGGGAACGATTCGTATGATATTCTTGAGAAAGATTGCACCGTAATCCCTTAGAATCGCAAATCCCACGTTACTATAGTATTAATTAGCCTTCGTATGGAATGCTTGAGGCAATCACATTGCCATTGCAACAATACCTTTTTTCACGACCCAAAATTCACTAAGGGTCGTGATGGCGCCGGACACCGCTGTCAGGCAAGCCAATCATAAATACTTAATTTAGGCTTTGTTATAATAATGTTGAAAACTATGATTTTTCCTTCAATTTTACTAGTAAAAGAAAACTTTTTCAAATTAAATAAAAATGCTTAGGAATTAACACAAATATCCCATAATCATTCCAGAACCCGGTGTCACAAGTGCATGAGCATTTACTAGGAAATAAAATAAAAAAAATAATAACTGTCCGGAATACAATTGGACAGGAATGAAATAATATAGTACAGTACTCTGAAGGAGATTATGCTGGCTGCGAATCGTCTCGCAAGATGCAGCTCACCAAATTCCCCGTATCAACCATGTCGCTATGCTACTAAGCCACTAGCCACACATGAACCTGTGCAATAAAAATGCACAACAAGTATAGTATGAGTACGAAAACAACGTGTACCCAGTAAGTATCTCGTCTAACCTCAAAGAAATAGAGACAAGAGGTCGACTTCGACACTTCCTAGTGGTCCAATAATGATGTATTGCAAATGTGAGGAAATTATGGAATTTATAAAACAAATATAGACTCATTAACCCTGAAAGCAGGTAAACAATTCCTCAAATAATAAGGAATTTCTAAAGATTTATATTTCATCATCATTATCAATATATCTCAGGCCAGGGAAGGCAAATACCAACATCTATAAATCTCAGGGAAGAAATACAAGCATGCACAAATCATGCCGAGGACGTACGATATGATCCAACAATATTTAATCTGTGCATTGTCAGAGGGTCGAATGGCGCGAACCATAAATATATCTATTTAATCTGCCGAGGCGTCCGACTCGTTACAAAATTAAACACACACACAGAGTAAGAAAATGAGATTTAATCTTTTTAGAAATTCATTTACTACTTCGATGTGATATAAGCAATTCAAACTGTCAATAAGATTACAAATATTCCAAGTATAGCATGATTTTGGATCCTAGACTACCCGGACTTAAACATAATAGTAGCTACGCATGGAATCTCGTCACCTCGTGCGTACGTAGCCCCCACAAATAGAAGCACATAACTAATTATTTCACCTATGGGGACAATTCCATCTTACAAGGTTAGAAAGGAGACTTACCTCGCTCTGAAGTTCCAAAACCGGCTTCCAAGCCCTTCGACGACTCAAATCGATGCACAACTCTCCAAAACTAGCCAATAAATGAGAAAATCCATAAATATAGCTCTAATACTCACAACAATTCAATTTAGATAAATTCCTAACTCCGTTCGAAAAGTTGACAAAATCGTCCTCGGGCCCACGTGCCCGGATTCCAAAAAAAATCGAATATAAAGTTTACCCATAACCTCACGAACTCAAATATGTAACTTACTCTTAATTTCATGCCCAAAATCGTGGTCAAAATCCAAGAATACCAATTTTCTAGGTTTTCCCTCAAACCCCAAGTTTTTCACAAATTTTCATGCTCAAATCCATATATAATCGTGTATTTAACTTAAAACTAGCATAAACCACTTACCTCATGCTTGGTGGTGAAAATGACATCTCAAAGTTGCTCCATAAATCAGCTCCAATGGAAGAAATGGGGTAGAAAATAACCCAACCCCCAATTTAAAAGAACCTTACTGCCTCCAGCATTTATGCACCTGCGGTCACTTGACCGTTTCTGCCGTTCCGCAGGTGCGACCCACAACCCGTTTCTGCGGTCCTCCTCCAGGCCCTCAACTCCCGCATCTGCGCCCTTCCTTCCGCAGGTGCGGTCCCGCTTCTGCGGCAAGATGACCGCATCTGCAGTCCCAGCCTAGCCCAGCCACTCTCGCTTTTGCGGCACCTAGGCCACTTCTGCGGCTCTGCACCTGCGTCCAAGACCTCGCAGGTGCAGTTACACCAGATACCAGCTGTTTCAATTCTTCTTCAAATTTAAATTTTGATCCGTTAACTATCCGGAATCCACCCGAAGCCTCCAGGACCCCGTTCAATCACACCAATCAATCTTAACACATATTACGGACTTGCTCGAGGCCTCAAATAACATCGAACAACACTAAAATCACGAACCACACCCCAAATCAAACTTGATGAACTTGAGAAATTCAAACTTCAACATTCGATGCCGAAACCTACCAAATCACATCCGATTGACCTCAACTTTTGCACACAAGTCATATTCGACATTATGATACTACTCCAACTTCCGAAATCGGAATCCGACCCCGATATCAAAAAGTCCACTTCCGGTCAAACTACTCAAAAACCTTCAAATTTCTATCTTTAGCCAAATGACTCCAAAATGACCCACGGACCTCCGAATTCACTTCTGATCACGCTTCAAACAACAGAATTACCATACGAAGCTATTTCCAGACTCGGAATCCCAAACAGACATTGATAACACTGAAATGCACTTCAACCCAAACTTATGAAATTCTTCCAAAAATGCTAACTTCCACAATAGTTGTCGAAACATTTCCGGGTCTTCCAAAACCCGATCCGGATACGCTCAAGTCCGAAATCATCATACGAACCTGCTGGAACCTTCAAATCCTGATTCCGAGGTCGTTTACTCAAAAATCTAATCTTAGTCAATTCTTCCAACTTAAAGCTTCTAAAATGAGGATTCTCTTTCCAAATCAAGTTGGAACTTCCCGAAATTCAATTCCGATCATGCGTACAAGTCATAATACCTGAAGTGAAGCTGCTCATGACCTCAAACTGCTGAACGACGTACTAGAGCTCAAAACGACCGATCGGATCGTTACACCTTTGTTGAAGCTTTCTTCTTTAAGGTGAGCAATTCAATTGTGAATTAGAAAGGTTGTCTTTAACCTTTAGGTGGGTCCCACTTTGGGGGAGTGACTAAGCTACCAATTTCTCATAAGGTGTTACATTACTTTATGACTTAAGAGTTATATTTAACTAATGGTCTTTGGTTGCCACGTTGGGGCCTTTTAGATTTTATCCACAATTCCTTAATTACATAGTTAATCTTTCACCAAAAATCTACAATTAACCAAATATCTACATAATTAAGAATTACCTCAAATTACTTAAAATACCACTTACTTTTAACATACTTTATACACCTTACTATCATAGTCATGTGGTGCCTTGTATGGTACTAGTCCATAAATAAGGGATATTATAGCTTGAATCGTATTTTTTCTCAAAATATCAAACTTCGATGAAAAATCATTTCCTTCGATTCGCTTACCCTCTCACCTTCACCGAATTTACTTATCACTTGTTTGAAATAACATAATACTTTAATTCCAAAATAAATCTCATTCCCCCACTTACGTCGATTAACTTATGACGAAACTTTAATGTATGAAAATACAGAATGTAACATCTAATTTCCGAACTTTCATCAATTTATTTATAGCGTACTTTCACATAAAAAAATATGGGGTGTAGCATTCATAACACAAACAAATTTTTTAATTCATATACTAAAATTTTGTTTTACTAATGACCTCTAACTGTTTCACATGCTTCTTTATGGGTCTGGATTGCTCCCGTATCCCATCATCCTGTAATTGTCAATAGGCCTTTAGATTAAATCCACCTGTTCACCACAAAATTCAAAGGCTGAGATTCTAATATTCCTCTATTTCATCGAACCAACAACTTCAAATCCATCTTCAGTTAACCCCAAGAAGCATAGTTTCTTATAGAAGAAAGAAATGCTTATTCTTCTCTAATTTGTTATTTCAATAATTTTCCAAAATTTCTATCTTTTCTAAAGCTTACACTATCCATGGTGAGCACATAATTTTTGTCCTACATAAAATTGCACCTAAAAATAAGTGCCAAAAATAGTTTTCTAATTAATTTAGATTTTTTGTAGGATTTTAAAGAATTTCTCTCTATTTGTTGTCTGCATTTTATTGCATTTAGTTGCATTTTTTAATCTAGTAGGAATATCATAAATAAAAAAATATCAAAAATACTTTTATCTTTTACTCTGTTGCATTCTAACACCTTAGTCGCATTTTTTTAGGATTTAATTACATCGTTAATATCATTATTAAAATACATAAAAAAAATACATTAGTTGCTTTGTCTTAGGTATAATTAGTTAATTAATTACTTAATTAGTAAACTATTAGGTGAAATAGATAACTAGTTTAATTTTACAAATTAGTTTTAGTTAGATAAAAATATTTTAAGGTTGGAAATTAAAATTCAAGAGGGTGAAAGGAAAAGCCTGCCAACCCTCCAAACAAGTTGGGCTAGGACCACCAGCGGCCCAATGGCCTTCCCAAACCTATCCAGCCTCATACAAATACCCGCCCATTTCAATACCCATCACTAAGACGCCCAAATGTCGTATTTTTCACATAAAACTACGTCGTTTCAGGCCAACCTTGGTCAATCTTTGATCTACACCGCCCATTAGATCAGTTCTAACAGCGGAGAACTGATATCTTTTTCTATTTTAACCGAAAATTTTATTTTGTGTCTCGTATAACTAATACTAATTGTATGATAGAGATATTTTTTTTGTTTTATAATTTTGTATACTCACATTTTTTATGGACCCAAAAATATAAGATTAAGATCCATAAATTTGTGATACAAACGGGAAACACACAATAAAACTTCTCTATTTTAACTGTCCGAAACAAGACCCAAAACCCTAGAGACTTCCTCATCTCTTTCACTCTATCACCCTTAGCCTTAGACCGCTGCCGGAAATCGCCCACGGCCGCGAATCACCACCAAAGCTCCCCAAATTAACGCCAAACAATCCCTAATCCCTCTTCATCCCTAATCCATCTTCATCCCTAATCCATCATTATTTTCCCCGAAAAACTCATCAAACTCAACGATTTTTAGATCTGAGATTCCAGAGAACTGTAAGTTCGTCCTCTTTCTGATTTCGTCAACAATTGCTGATTCGTTTTGGCTCAAACTCACATGAATCGATTGCTCTTGACCAGAGAAATCAATTTATGTTAATTTCAGCTCATTTCGAAGTCACCAAGGCTCGTTCAAAATCTAATCAATCGGACGGTTCTTGTCGAAGTCGCTTTTGTTATTTCAATTAGGGCCCGTCCAGTTTCTCTCTATACCTCTTGCTGAAAGTGATAGCCCAATAGGTATATTTCTTTTTCTTTTTCTTTTTATTCTTAGATCGCACCTAGATAAATCACAGAATTGATGATCCGCTATTTAATTGTTAATCGATAGTTAAGTCTTAATTTTTTGACATGCTTAGGTTAATAGTTAATTGTTAGTAAATTGTTTTAACTTTCTGAGTGATTATTTGTTGAATTGAACCTGAACTTGGTCAATTGATAATTATTTGTTGTTTTGAATTGCATATCTACTTAATCAACTTGTTTAATCAGTTGTTGAGTCATGTTTAGCTTAAGTTTGTTAGCTTACTGATAATTCAGTTTAGTTCGTTGCTATGTATTAAACGTTTGGTTCTGATAAGAGAAAGAGGACAGTAATTTTTGGTAGAGGATAGTAAAATGAGTGAGTTAAAAGAAAAGGTTAAAAGAAGGGTGTTAACATGGATTTGAGGGAGTTAATAGAAAAATTAAGTAATCTTTTCTGATTAATAGCTTGAATCTTCTAGAAGAGAGTATGTAGGGACTAAAATACAATAAGACAAAGGAAATTAGGTCAAATTGGGGGCTAAAAGGGGTAAATACAGAAGTAAAAAGGGTTGAAAATTAAGGAAAGAATATCTGAAAAGGGCAGCTGTTCAAATCTGTTGTAGAAAGATGCCTTTTCCCTATTTTTTAGGGATGACACATGTTTCAATTGATTCTCTCATTTTGATATAAAAAAAACTCCACCCTACATATTTGAGGACACTTTTTGATTCTGCATATTTTCCAGAGAATTCACACGTCTCTCACTTTTTCTTGCCATCTTTGCTCTTTCTCATAGGCAGAAAACACTCTGAAATTCAAAGCTAGATCTAAAAAAACAAACAAAAAAAAGGGATTGCAGAGTTTTAGGTTGTTCTAAACAATTCAAAAGTTGGCTCTCTTTAGTTGATTCAGAGAGTTTCATCTCTTATTTTCTGGGTTGATCAAGCTGGGGTTTCATTTGTTAATTGAAGTTGCTCGGATGTCGCGTTATAGCTGAATTCCTTCGCTACTCTCCTCAGCCTTTATTTGGCCATCTATTGCTGTTTGTTGTTGCCAATTGTAGCTGAATTTTCTTCAACCAGACCTATATTTGGTCACTATTCAGGTGTTTTGTTTTGCTGCTAGGTATGTCGAAATTCCAGTTGTAATTCCCCTTTGAATATAGAAATGATAGAACTGAATGTTTGATTCCATAACTGTGCTTGATTTCGTGTGTTCTTTGCATTGATTCACTTGATCTGATCACTTTCTTCTTTATTAGTGTTTGGTTTTATTTTGAGCTGAATATTTGAAGCTGAGCTTATTTGTCAATAGCTAGTTGTTACTGTTAGTAATTTGTCTCCGTTGACAGGTTAATAATTGAAATATTCTCATGTTTGAACAGTCCATGATACTGGTTGACTACTATAGTTAGTAAACTCATGAGGATGAGGAATAAATCCTGTTCACTATTGACACCTTTAACCCATAAGGATGGAGTTTAAGTGTGGAATTCAAGCTGAAATCAAAAGCATGAGGAGTCATAAGACAATTGCTTAGTTCCTAAGTGTTGTTACACAATTTAATTTTAGAAATATAGAGTTTCAGTACATAGAAGTGTTCAGCAGTGTAAACAAATTTGGATCATAATTTTAGAACTGTGATATAATTTGAAACATTCATGTGTTAGGGGTTGTAATTAATTTTATTATTCCTGCAGTATATGAAATGATTATGCATTGTAAATTGGTCATTCAGTAATTGTTGGGCCTGATTTTAGGCCTGGCCCATTTTTTGGCTTGAGTTACGGGTTGGGGTACTGGGCTCCATTAGGGAGAGCCAAGAAAAGATTGGGAAGCGTCCTTTTGTTTTAACACATTTACAAATTAGGCGTAATTTTCAGCATTAAATAAGTACGCTCTTTTCCTAAATAAGCCACTGGCTTACAAGTTCAACTTAAGTTAATATAAATACAGTTAGCATTCAACTATGAAAACAGTTCGCCCTTTTGCCCGGTTATTTTACTAATCTTAGTAATTTAAAGTTATAACTCATGGCTGCCATGTTTAACCATAACCCATAACCTTTCACAAATAGCCCCGAACTTAGAAAAATGAATTAACTCATAAATACCCTAGTTTGCTTTAGGTGTGATTAATAAGAAATTATTGTGACTATGAGTATGGTTCTCGTGACATAGTCATCATACATTTAATCCCAAATTCGAGTGCACGTTCATGTGACTTGACCTTACAACTTCAAACGATAATAATAAACATGTTCTAAATTACGGGTGCGTTTCATGTGGCGTGACCTGCAATGTGTACAAAACAACAGGTGCACGACATCGTGACTTGTTTAAATAAATTTCATAAGTGCCTAAAATATAATAAAAGCGGTGGAGGTGCAAAAATGCATATAGGTTTAAAACGTGTAATAATTAGACATTTAAGCTGATTGTAATTTGTTAAGAGATCAAGCTAAAATCACAGAACTTGGAAGTGCCTCATACTTTCTTCCGGGTTAATTTAGATTTTCTTACTCAGTCTTCTATGTTCGCGGACCATAAATAGAGTCAATTTCCTTGATTTGAGATTTTAAAATAAATTGGTGACTTGAGACACCATAACAATTATTCCAAGATTAAATAAATAATCCAATTTCGAATAATGTCACTTTAATTGAAAAAACTCTCTATCTTCGGCAAAATAAGGTGTGACATCCATTTACACATTAATTTTGATAAATGATGTACTCACTGATTTGGGTATACATAGAGGTCCATGAGTGATGACCCATAGCTCTTTCTTTTACCAAACACCATGGATGATTTACAACGCTCTTTCCTTTTATTTTTATACTCTTTCCATGAGTGATGACCCATAGCTCTTTCTTTTATTTTTGAGTGATAATGGGGGAGTGCCTTGGTCAATCTAGTCATTGTTTGTGTTGTTTTGGACTTAATCGAAATTTATCATCTTCAATCTTATGGAGTTGGGAGAGGTCAATGACTCATGAGGTCATGGCCGGTTGGAAGTTGTTGGGTCCGATGAAATGGAGAAAGAGGAATATTAGAATCTCAGCTTTGGAATTTTGTGGTGGACAGATGGCTTTAATCTAAAGGCCTATTGATAATTACCGGAGGATAGGATAGTGGAGCAAATCCAGACCCCTTAAAAGTACCCTATATAAATAACATATACATTATCATATTGTAATTTAATTTGTTATAGGATATTAGTACTAAGTTTCCAATTAATATATATATTATCAAAGGCTAAATAGCGACGTAAATTAATGATCCTATTTGCGTAAATGACCTTGTTGGTTATGTGTAACACAAAATAAAATTTTGCTTCTTACGTACACGTTTTATTGACTACAACTCGACAAGACATAGCATAAGCGCATTCATAATTACTTCCATTCTTTTCAAAAATCAATAATGTTTCTATTTATATCCTTCACGCGACCCAGAATCTCCGATCTATTGTTAGTGGTAGAGGTGCTCTATCACAAACCTAAAAAGAAGGGAAAAAACATGGCTTAAAATTAAAGGTAGATAGGAGAGATATATCAAGCGATTAAACCGAAAACGCAGATATTGCAAATAAACTTAGAATGTGAAAGATACAGTATATGTTGCTATCAAGAGTCAAATTAGTCACCAGACGAGTTTATACATTAATTGGCTTGGCCAAAAAGTCCTAGAGTTTTTCTCATACACGGAGCAAGCAACATCCATATGCAGCTAGTATGAAGCTTCTTCCCCTCATATGGGCTATTAATGAACCATTATTGTGCATGACTTTTCAAAAGTAATACACCTACTTATAAATCTCTCATTATTCTGTCACTATATAACTAAATGTCAAACCTTCAGTTTGCATTCAACCCTACTGTATAAGGGGAAATTGGTTTATAATGAATGATTGAATGATAGGTGACACGTAGAATCGAAGACAGATAAAAAGCGAATCAAGTAACAATTAGTATCGGGAACAACAACTGCAATTGATATCGGATAGACCCCGAAGAGAGCATGATCGACGTATTTGCCATCAAATAGCATTCAATGAAGAATATTCTCTGGCATTAAATGTGTAGTCGTTGCAGAGAATATTTGCATCCATGGTCTGTCATTACATGCTTATCAATGGCTCCTTTATTATCATTTAAGTGTGGCTTGATTCTAGGATCTTCAATCTTGTTTCCCTAGGTATTACTATAAATAGCAAGCTTAACAGCCATTGTAAGACACGAAAATTCTTGGCAAAATTTATGCTATATTCCATTCTCAAGCTTAATCAAATAACTTTATTTACTCTTTTACATTGTTCTCATTTCTGTCCTCGGAGGCATTACTCTTGGAGCCAAGCCTGTCATTTGATTTTAACCGCAAAGTCTTATTTTTAATTTTGTTTATTAATCATTTTTGGATCAAATCAGTTCGTTTTTCTATAAACCACGTAACAAATTCAACTGTACCATTTTACGGATAAACGATGTGCTCTTTATAAATTCATTTACTCATAGTTCATTTATATGCATTTTTATATTCGAGGACATAAAAAGAATCAAGATAATTTATTGTGTGAATTAAGGTAGAAGGATAGTAACTAGTCGAGCGTGTCTTTTGTACATACTAGTAGTATTAGGACTATTCTAATATTTTATTATTCCTTGATTGGGACCTCTACCGATTGTTTCTTTCCACTTTGATTATCTTATTTTTTGCCTTGATGTGTTACTGCTTTCTTTTGTTTTTTTTTTCTTGAGCCGAGGGTCTATCCAAACAGTCTCCCTACCTTCTCAAAAGTAATAGTACGTCATTACCCTCCTCATACCCTATTTGTGGGATTTTACTGGGTTTTTTCTTATTGTATAATTTGCTAATAAACTGTATTTGTAAATTAATTCTGGAAAAGATAGAATAACATATAAACAGAAAATGTAAACGAAAGAAGAGTTAATCCGAGCCCACTGAATTCACACTATTTTCTTAAGGAATTTAATCTCATCCTAGTAACCAAGGTTATGGATTATTTACTCCCGCGATAGAACGAATTACACACTGGTATAGAGGTACTTCAAACCCCAGTGTTTCAGCGAACACAAAGTTTGATAGCAAATCACACTTACTATTGCTTTCTTTGAAGATAAAACTATGCAGAAGAAAGGAGGAGAACTCAGAAAATCGTATAGAAAATCTGAGAGAATGGAGCCTATTATGAAAAGCTCCTTCGTTTTTATGGGTCGCTGCCCTAGGAATTGAGTCGCTATCCAATCAATTACCACATACTTTTCTTTTATTTACTTGAATTCTTACTCCTCCGGCCATCCCTTTTCTTCCATATACTTTTCTTTCTATTAGGGTTCCTGCTTCCATTAGTTTGAGGACTTGTATGTCCTCATAGGAGCCCTTCATACTCGGATATACAATAATAAACCGGGAATTGAAGAGGGAGGTTAATTTTCAGTTACACAACCGAAAAACTGAAAATGAATAATGGAATATTAATATTAATATTAATATTCTGTTATTAAAATGGATATTTAATAACATTTCTGTTAATATTTAGTATTAACAAATAAATTTGGTCCAAAAAATTAATCAATCAATCGATTTGACCAAATCCGAATCCGAATTCGGATTCGGATTCGGATCCGGAGCCGGAGCCGGAGCCGAAGCCGAGCCGAGCCGAGCGAGCGACGACGACGACGACGGCGCGAGGTTTGCCTTCTTCTCAACTCTTTAAGAGCTAGAAGAAGAGCAATTGCTTATATACCCATCAAAAATCTCTTCCTCTTTCAATATGGGACAATGTCCCTTTGTCAATGGGGGAAGGGGAGGGCTTAAAATTTCACTTAAAATTTTTATTTCCCTCCATTTCCCATTCACCCTCTTTTAAGCCATAATAATGCTTAAGAAACCCAAAAATCCCCCACATCAATGGGGAACGGCTATATCACGGAAATATACATGAAAAACTGTATAATTCGCAAGCAAGGATTAATTGCATCTGGATAAGTAGGTTTCCCTTTGAACTTTTCGTAGTGAACTTATGTCGGATATACTCGGTCAATTGGTAGATTTGATATCTTTGAACCGTCGAACTTTGGTATATACCTAGACAACCATAAGTCACACCACCAACCTTTAACCGTCTTTGGTTCTTATTGTTGTGTTCGTTTTAGCCATGAACACCGCCTGGTTTCATAAGTGCGTAGAGAACTGACCTTACAAAATTCTCCTTGACGCGTCTAACACTTCACACTTATATACGTGTCATCCCGTAGATATACTATTTGATATACCCTGTATCAAATTTAGAAATTATTAAAAAGCCTTAATGTTTTATCCTTGGTACTGAACATTGCCTCATCACGAGAATGGACCAAAATTTCAGTTGACAATGTTGAACCGTCATTAATGACTTTGTTTGATCTCCTTGACCCTAGATCTTGAGATCTCTAGTCTTCTAGGTAGAGTTACCGCCACAATGACTTGTTCTCGGCCATAGTCACATTCCCCTTGATGATTTCTCAACTACCTCTCTAGTTAGGCATTTTGTAAGTGGATCCGACACATTATCACTTGACTTTACATAGTGAATCGTGATAATTCCTCTAGAGAGTAATTGCCTAACATTTTTATGTCTTCGTCGTAGATGACGAGATTTACCGTTATACATAACGCTCACAGCCCTTCCAATTGCCGCTTGACTATCACAATGTATGCACATTGGTGCCAACGATTTGGACCAAAATGGAATGTCTTCCAAGAAATTTCGGAGCCATTCAGCTTCTTCACCGGCTTTATCTAAGGCTATGAATTCAGCCTTCATTGTAGAGCGGGCAATACAAGTTTGTTTGGACGACTTCCAAGATACCGTTCCTCCACCAATAGTGAATACATATCCACTTGTGGACTTCGAATCAGCTGAACCGATGATCCAATTTGCATCACAGTATCCCTCAATCACCGTAGGATATTTACTGTAGTGCAAAGCAAAGCCCTGGGTATGTTCTAAATATCTCAAAACTCGTTTTATTGCCATTCAATGAGATTGACCTGGATTGCTCGTGTATCGCCTCAATTTACTTATAGCACAAGCAATATCTGGTCGTGTACAATTCATGATGTACATTAAGCATCCCAACACACGAGCATAATCCAATTGTGATATGCTTTGGCCTTTGTTCTTTGCTAATGCAAGATTCACGTCAATTGGAGTCTTTGCAACTTTAAACCCTAAGTGCTTGAATTTTTCAAGTATTGTCTTAATATAATGAGATTGTGTCAATGCCAAACCTTGAGGAGTCTTATGGATCTTAATCCCCAGAATTAAATCAGCAACTCCCAAGTCCTTCATATCAAACTTGCTAGTTAGCATACACTTAGTAGCATTTATGTTGGCAATGTCATTACTCATTATCAGCATATCGTCCACATATAAGCAAACAGTGACTCTGTGATTTGGAATATTTTTAATGTACACACATTTATCACATTCATTTATCTTAAAATCATTTGACAACATTGTTTGGTAAAATTTCGCATGCCATTGTTTGGGTGCTTGTTTTAGTACGTAAAGGGACTTAACAAATCTACATACCTTCTTCTTTTTACCTGGAACCACAAATCCTTCAGGTTATTCCATGTAGATTTCTTCCTCCAAATTTTCATTCAAGAAGGCCGTCTTAGCATCTATTTAATGAATTTCAAGACCATACACTGCAACTAATGCTACTAATAACCGTATGGACGTATTTCTTGTAACTGAAGAGTATGTATCAAAGTAATCAAGACCTTTTCGTTGTCTATATCCTTTGACTACAAGTCTTGCCTTATATTTATCAATAATGCCATCATATTTTATTTTCCTCTTAAAGATCCATTTAGAACCCAACAATTTATTTTCAAGACAACCAATTCCCATGTATGGTTGTTCAATATGAATTCTATTTCACTATTGACTGTCTCTTTCCAAAACAATGATTCTGAAGAAGACATAGCTTCTTTAAATGTTCGAGGCTCACTTTCCAATAAGAAAGTCATAAAATCTGGTCCATATAGTAGACGTTCTTTGATGTTTACTACGTCTTGGATTCTCCTGATTAAATGTACTTTCTTTTGTTTCTTTCCGAGGTCGTTTAGATCCTTCACCAATCGACTCACATTCCTTTTTTATATGGATATATATATTTTCAAAGAACTCAGCATTATTTGATTCTATAACCGTATTATTATGAATGTTAGTATTTTCTGATTTATGAACCAGAAATCGATATGCTTTACTATTAGTCACATATCCTATGAAAACACAATCAACGATTTTCGATCCTATTTTAACCCTTTTGGGTTTAGAAATTTGTACTTTTGCCAAACACCCCTACACTTTAAAATAATTCAAGTTGAACTTCCTTCCTTTCCATTTTTCATATGGAATGGATTGTGTTTTGCTATGGAGTACTCGATTTAGTATCCGGTTAGCCGTAAGAACGGCTTCCCCCACAAGTTTTGTGGGAAACTAGAACTTATCAACAATGCGTTCATCATCTTCTATAATGAACGATTTTTTCTTTCCGCAATCCCATTGGATTGAGCGCGTGTAAGGGGCCATTGTTTGATGAACAATTCCATATTCTAAACATATTTGTTCAAAAGGAGATTCTTATTCACCACCCCTTTCACTTCTTATCATTTTGATTTTCTTGTTAGGTTGCATTTTATCTTAATTTTTGTATTGCTTGAATGCGTCTATTGCTTCATATTTACTATTAAGTAAGTAAACATAGCAATATCGAGTACTATCGTCAATAAAAGTTATGAAATAGTTCTTTCCACCGCGAGATGGTATTGACTTCATGTCGCAAATATCTGTGTGAATTAAGTCTAAAGGATTTGAATTCCTTTCAACTGATTTATAAGGATGTTTAACATACTTAGATTCCACACATATTTGACATTTTGATTTGTCGCATTCAAACTTAGGCATTACTTCCAAGTTAATCATTTTTTGCAAGGTTTTATAATTGATATGACCCAAACGTATATGCCATAATTCATTTGACTCAAGTAAGTAAGACGAAGCTGAAATTTTATTATTATTCTAACAACCATTATATTCAGCTTGAAAAAGCCCCCAGTGAGGTAACCTTTTCTTACAAACATTTCATTCTTACTTATTACAACCTTATCGGATACAAAAACACACTTAAAACCATTCTTAGCAAGAAGTCCAGCAAAGACTAAATTCTTCCTAATCTCGGGAACATGAAGGACGTTGTTTAAAGTCACCACATTGCCAGAAGTCATTTTCAGAAAGATCTTCCAACATCCTTCAATCTTGACCGTTGTAGGATTTCCCATAGAAAGCATCTCTTCGGGTCCAACAGGAGCATATGCAGCAAAAGCTTCCCTAATAGCACAAACATGGCAAGTGGCTCCATAATCAATCCACCACTCCTTAGGATTTCCCACCAGATTGCATTCAGAAAGCATAACACACAAGTTATCAACATCTTTATGCTTTTCAACCATGTTTGCTTGAACCTTCTTCTTGTCTTTCTTCGGAGCACAGCACTCCGTAGATTTGTGTCCATCTTTCTCACAGTTGTAGCAATTTCCATTGAACCACTTCTTGCTTAGGTTACTTTTCGGTCCAGAAGTCTGCTTCCTCTTTCTCTTATTTTGAAAAGGATCCTCAACAATGTTTGCTCCCATTATTGTTGAGTTTCCACGGCCTCTCTTTTCAGCAGCTTTGTTGTCCTCTTCGATTCTCAACCGAACAATGAGATCTTCAAGTGACATCTCCTTGCGTTTGTTTTTCAAGTAGTTTTTGAAGTCCTTCCACAAATGAGGCAACTTCTCAATCATCGCTGCTACTTGGAATGTTTCATTGATGACAAGACCTTCAATGAAAATTCTGTTAGTAAAAATACTAAAATTACTACTTTCAACATCAGTATTAATTCGATTTATACCTTCAACAAGGAGATCGTGAATAATCACTTGCAATTTCTGGACTTGGGTAATAACAGACTTGCTATCTACCATTTTGTAGTCCAAAAACTTAGCGGCAACGAATTTTTTCAACTCGACATCTTTAGTTTTGTATTTCTTTTCAAGCGCAGTCCACAATTCTGTTGACGTCTCCACGCCACTGTAGACGTTATACAAATCGTCCTCCAGTCTGCTAAGAATATGATTCTTGCACAGAAAATCAGAATGCTTCCACGCCGCAATCACGAGAAAGCGTTCATTCTCTGGAGTTTCATCGGGCAGCACAAGAACATCTTCCTTAATGAACTTCTGCAGACTTAAAGTGGTCAGGTAGAAGAACATCTTCTGCTGTCACCGCTTGAAATCAATCTCGAAAATTTTTTCGGGTTTTTCTGCTGGTGCTAATGTCGGTGTTCGGCTTGTCGATGCCTTGGTAGTCACCATCGGAACAGTTTGGTTTCCGTTATCATTAGTCATTTCTGTAAAAGAATGACACAAGCAAACGTTAAAATCACATATATTTTAATCTCCAACGGAGTAGAAAATCACAAAGGTTTTAATCTCCAGAACAGTGAATATAACACAAATACAGAAAATAATAAATTCCTTAAGCTTGTTAGTAAACTATATTTGTAAACTAATTCTGGAAAAATAAAATAACATATAAACAGAAAATGTAAACGAAACAAGAATGAATCCGAGCTCGCTGAATTCATAGTGTTTCCTTAAGGAATTTAATCCCCTCCTAGTACCCAAGGTTATGGATTATTTCCTCCTGGGATAGAACGAATTACACACTGGTGTAGTGGTACTTCTAACCCTAGTGTTTCAACGAACACAAAGTTCGGTAGCAAATCACATTTACTGTTGCTTTCTTTGAAGATAAAACTATGTAGAAGAAAGAAGGAGAACTTAAAAAATCGTATGAAAATCTGAGAGAATGGACTTGTATTTATAGCCAATGTTGGTTTGAAAACTGAAGAGGTGCAACTCTTCAGAATGACTGTTTATGCAAAATGGCCATAACATAAATGACTAATTTATGCAATAATAATCCGGGAATTGAAGAGGGATGTTAATTTTCAGTTACACAACCAAAAAACTGAAAACGGGTAACGGAAAAACGTTTAATATTCCGTTGGATTTTAATATTACTATTAATATTCTGATATTAATATTTACTATTAACAAATAAATTTGGTCCAAAAAATTAATCCATCAATTGACCAAATCCAAATCCAAATTGGAAGCTGAGCGAGAGAGCAACAACGGTACGAGGCTTGCCTTATTTTGAATTCTTTAAGAGCTAGAAGAAGAGTAATTGCTTATATACCCATTAAAAACCTTTCTTTTTTTCCAATATGGGACAATGTTCATTTGTAAGGGGGAAAAACTTAAAATTTTCATTTTCCTCTATTTTCCATTCACCATCTTTTAAGCCATATTAATGCTTAAAAAACCCAACATAATTTGTGTACCGACTGCGAGTATTTTTAACTTTTTGTGCCGTGGAAGCTTGAAATATGAATTCTCAGTCATATAATTGGAAGTTTGCAACAGCGGACTTCTTCGTATCTCTGTATAAAGTAAAGTATGGAAAGACCAAAAATTTCAAAAGATTTGTGTGTGTAGAGGGGGCCGGGGGGGGGGGGGATGCATCGAATGGTATATTGGTCATCCGTTTTAATGAAAGGAGGTCAAAGTCATTGTTGAGGGAGCTGGAAGTGTTGACAATTCTGAGCCCAAAAAAGAAATATTTTCAGAAATAGAGTCCTTATCATATATAGTAATACGTGTTTCTTACTTGATTCAGCTGTTTCAGTTGACTTGAATTCAACTCTTTAACCAGATCGAGAGAGTGTTTTGATCGGTTCTTGATTCTGCAACTTTGAAATTTATATAGTATTCATATGCTCCAGAGCTAGAAATGGTTATGTTATACTTAAATCAACTCTCGACCTGTTTCCTCCTTACCTTAGTCACCACAATTCCATCATCTTACAGCTTTTTGTTTGAAGGTGAGAGTATAAATTGTGAAGCTGCTTACAACTGTGGAAATATACATGGTGTTAAGTATCCTTTCTGGGGAGGTAGTGCGCGACCAAGACCATGTGGCCGAGACGATTACTTTCTTGATTGCAAAGATAATCTGTCCTCTTTACCTGTTCCTTTCTTATCACGAAGAAAATACGTCGGCTATCAACCTTCAAAATTTCGTGTACTTACAATTAATGAATCCTCAACTCGAATGAGGATTGTGCATGATAATCTTTGGCTTAACGTTTGTCCAAAATCTTCTTCTTTGTCCAATCTCAACAAGTACAACACCACCTTAATCAACGGTCTCAGGTAAGTACTAGCTAGTGGTGGATCAAGTTGTTTGGTTCGCATGTTTGATGCATAAGTATATTTTAGTACTACAAACTATGTCAAACTGACTGAATCATGTTATATGTTTGTATCTCTTTTGAGATATTTATCTTTTGTTATCTGATTTATCGTCGTTCAAGGTTTACTTTTCTAGCTTCCGCACGACACCTGATTATTTCGATCCTAACAGGTACATCCCTGGAACTAGATTTATAAACATATTCTACGGCTGCAATCCTGAGGTTCTGTCACAGGTGCAGCTGCCAAGCAATATTAATTGTTCTGTGATAGGAACAACCAACACTGGTGTTTTCTTTGCTGATGAAATTGTTGGAAATTATGTTAAAGGATGTTCTTTCAGTATTATGGTTCCTCTTGTTTCTACTGCTTATACGCAACTGTGGGACGCAACTCTAAAGCTGCAGGAGGCTGTGAATGAGGGGTTTGAAGTGGATTATAGTGATGCCTCAGGTAGCTGTTTGGCTTGTCAAGATTCAGGAGGGATATGTGAATTTGATAACGAGTTTCGTTGTTGTTGTGGAGATACAACTCTTCCTTTTATCTGTCCAGTTGATGAAAAGTTAGTTTTGATGCAACCAAACACTAATTTTGCAAGAAAGATTCATTTACTCAAGTTGACAACAGGTATGACTCACTTCCCTCCTAGTTCATGCTCTTTTCTAAAGGGCAGCCTGGTGCACTAAGCTTTCGCTATGCGCGGGGTTCGGGAAAGGGCCAGACCACAAGGGTCTATTGTAGGCGGTCATACCCTGCATTTCTGCAAGAGACTGTTTTCACGGCTCGAACCTGTGACATTCTAGTTACATGACAACAACTTTACTAATTACGCCAAGGCTCACCCTCATATTTGCAGCCTACATGAGAATTGAGATTTAATATTCCCTCAAAGACTACCAATAATTTTTCTTCCTCTTGTAACAGGAATTTCAGTTGCTGGAATTGGGATTTTAATCTTCTTTGGAATAATGTACGCACAATATAGAAAATCATTCAAGAAGTGCATAAGACTAATCAACGGCAAAACAGAAGATCAGAGTCTAGAGGCCTTACTTAAGCAATATGGATCACTGGCAACAAAGAGATACAGCTATAGGGAAATCAAGAAAATGACACACGGATTCAACGATAAGCTTGGTGAAGGAGGTTATGGAGGGGTTTACAAAGGTATTCTTGCTAACGGCCGTGTTGTTGCAGTAAAGATTCTGAAAGCAACTAAAGGTGATGGAGAAGAATTTATCAATGAGGTTGCAAGCATCAGTCGAACATCCCATGTTAATGTCGTATCTCTTTTGGGATATTGTGTTGATGGGAGAAAAAGAGCTCTTATTTATGACTTCATGCCAAATGGATCCCTAGAAAAATACATATATAGTGATGGCTCTCACTTGGGACTGCAAAGATTGTATCAAATTGCAGTTGGAATTGCAAAAGGATTGGAATATCTGCACCGGGGATGCAACACAAGAATTTTGCATTTTGACATAAAGCCTCACAATATACTCCTTGATGAGGAATTCTGTCCTAAAATATCAGATTTTGGTTTGGCTAAACTCTGCACAAGGAAAGAAAGCATTGTATCTATGTTAGGAGCACGAGGGACGATTGGTTATATTGCTCCTGAAGTAGTCAGTAGGAGTTTCGGAGGAGTCTCACACAAGTCTGATGTCTATAGTTATGGAATGATGGTTCTAGAAATGGTCGGAGGAAGAAAAAATGTGAAAGAAGACGTAAGCCATACAAGTGAGATATATTTTCCTTACTGGGCGTATCAGCACGTTCAGCTAGACGATGAGCTGAAACTTCAAGGGATTATAAACAAAGAAGAAGAAGAAACTGCAAGGAAGATGATATTAGTAGGTTTGTGGTGCATACAAACCGATCCAGCAGTAAGGCCATCGATGAGCAAAGTTATTGACATGTTAGAAGGTAACTTGACATTAGAAGTACCACCAAAACCTTTATTATGTACTCCTTATTGTTCAGGAAGACATTCTTTGAGCGCGCAAGGAATGCCCCTTAAAGCCTTCTTGATTTCTCCTTCAAGTTCAGCTCTTAGTTCTTCTGAAGCATCTACTATTTTATAGTCCTTCATATATTTTCATGGCTGCCAATGAAGAAACTTTCTACAAGAGTTCTAATGAACTTCAATTTGTGTCTGTAATTATGAGTTTTTGACTTGAATAATCCACCGTGAAATATATGTATTTCAGTATATTGTACTAGGGTGTATCTAAGGAAATGTTTATGATTTATGAAGAATGGTCTCTAATCCCCCTGAGCCTCGGAGAAACAGTCAAGTTGTCTCCATGTGACCTGTAGCTCATGGGTTCAAGCCGTGAAATCGGCCATTGATGCTTGCATCAGGGTAGGCTGCCTACATCACACCCCCTTGGGGTGCGGCCCTTCTCCAGCCCCGGCGTAAACACGGGATGCTTTGTGCACCGGGCTTCCCTTTTAGTCTCTAATACCCTTCAGAAGTTTAAACACTTCTCTATCAAGAAAACCACATTTTTAATTATACACAATGTGGAGAGTTTCATTAGAATATCAAGAACAGGCTCTCATTTCTTTCCTCTTTTATGACAGTACAATAATTTCATGAGCTTCTCTGCTTCTTCAGTTTATCAGATCAAGAATGGTCTCAGATTGATCACTGCATTAACCCCCGCCCCAATGAAAAAAAGAAGAAGATATCACTGAGATGTGGTCTTGATGAAAGAGCACTGTGCTGAAAGCAACTCGAGTAAAGAAAATTAAAGCTAGATCAATAGAAAGGAGCGATCACGTAGAATCTGGATTGTACAACAACAACAACAACAAACCCAGTGAATTCCATGTAGAATCCGGATTGTAAAAAGTAGAAACACTTTGTGTTGCTTAGTAGCAGTAAACTTTTATTTTATGTTCAAAATCAGTCAAGTAGGTCTACTACACTATGGTCTATGCAGATAATATACTCTTGACTAAACGCTCTTGTAAAACTTAATCTTAATCTTCTATTGCAAGCTACAAAATGAATCAGCAGACTTGAGAAGATGAAATCGAATAAGAATTGTCAAATTAAACAAGCTGCATTGAAATATTTACATCCTCCTTCATGCCGAAAATCAAGTTAATCAAAGCTTATGAAATTCAGGTTTGGCAACCAACATAGCAGGTGCTCAAGTACCACCCTAGAGAACAGCAGAAAACTTGCAATGTGAGCAAAAACTAGGAGTTGGGTGTCGTTGGACTGCTGCTCCATTTTGTAGTAACCGAATCAGGTGATACTAATAACGTGATACTATTCAACAACCCTGTATCATCATCAGGACATTCCTTATCTGTTTTCCCTGTTGTTTTATTAATTCTCTGAATTCTCATCAGCGCCTCCACGACTTCCTGCATAGATGGTCTCAATTCCCTATCACTCTGTAGACACTGAAATGCCAACTCCGCCACTGCAGTAATCATCGACCTTACTTTGTCATCAGTGTCAAACCCAAGATTTGAATCTACCAACTCATGTAATGCATTGCCTTGAATCTTGTTAATGGCCATATTCGACAAATTTATTTCATGCCGGTGCCTACAGATATCAACAGCAGGCAGTGATGATATAAGCTCAATTAGAACCACTCCGAAACTATAAACATCACTTTTGTCAGTGAGCTGATAGCACTCGTGGTACTCGGGATCAACATATCCAGGAGTACCCTGTGGAGCTGTTGAGACGTGAGTAACATCCGTTGGGAAAAGCCGAGACAAGCCAAAATCTGCTACTTTAACACAGAAATTGTTGTCTAAGAGGATATTGTTAGTTTTTACATCTCGGTGAATGACATCTGAAGCATGGAGATAGGCTAATGCACTTGCTGTTTCTATGGAAATCTTCATTCGTGTATTCCATGAAAGCGATCCAGGCTTTGAATGTACACCATGTAAATGATCAGAAACTGTTCCATTGGGAATGTATTCGTAAACAAGTAGAAGCTCCCTGGAATGGCGAGATGTGCATCCGTAAAGGGTGACTAGGTTTGGATGATGCAACCGTGTTAAGATATCAATTTCGTTCATGAATTGCTCAACCCTCTTGCAGTTGTTTTCATATAAACGTTTTACAGCAACTACACGCCCATCTCGAAGTTTACCTATAATCATCATATCCAAACTCAGTCACACATTAGCAACTAGAAGTTCAATATAGGATCAGTCTTCTTACCTTTGTATACTGTGCCATATCCACCATCTCCAAGCTCTTTCTTGGAATCAAAATTGTTAGTGGCTTCATCTAGTTCATTGTAATCAAAGAGGTGAACTCCGATTAAGGTAGTAGCCTTTTCGGGGTCTTTTATTGAGGAGGGATACGAAAGAATGCTTGTGGAGAACAACGATGAACCAGCATAAATTTTCTTCTGTCTACAACGATAGATAAAGAAAATTACACCTGCCATCAAAGCGGTAGACGCAGCTGCACCAACTCCTGCAAGAAGAAATGCATATTGCAATTTTCTTGAGCATTCTTGAGAATAGAGGATATAAGATAAATCAAAGTGAAAAACTTCAGAGGTCAATCACCTATGCCAACCTTCAATCCGATTTTGTTTCTTCCTGAAACGAAAACATAACAGATGATCAACTGATACAAAAGTATAACTAATCAGCTACTATCACTTAAAGTGGAAACTTTTTTTCCCTTAACATGATCAATAAATAACAGAATGGCTTGGCATTTTTATCTAGGACTTGAGGAAATTTTTTCTGCACAATAGATGGAAATCTGGTCAAACATGGATTTAAACTTATAGCTTCTAGATTTACCATGAAGGCAAGTTCTTTGTTGGGGTTGGTCTTTGCAAATGCAAATAAATTCATTATTTTGAACACCACAGTGCCCTCCACTATGCTGGCAAGCTCTACAATTAGTCCCATCCCATTGTAGAAAGAATCCCTTTTGCAGAACTTGCATGTAATTCATTTTTAGCAATCTATCTAGAGAGTCAGTCTCAACAAGGGCGTAAACAGGATCCTGACACGATTCGACTGAATAGTTATAGTGCTCCAAAAGCTCAGTATGAAAAACAGCAAAAGAATGATGAGTGGCATTGCTAGCACAAATCACAGCATATGTCTCCCTTTCATAAGGTTGAGTACAGTCATAGAAGAAGAAGAGATCTGCAGTGTTAGGCCCTGAGCGAAACGGAGTGCCCCTGAGGCTAAAATTATGTGTTGGTACTGGACATTTGTTATCTTCATCAAACACATCTGCTTTAGCTAGGAGAATTGAGTTGTTTGTATAAACTACTTCCTTAATGATAAATTCATCACCAGAAATATGAAGAAAGGGCTTATCCTTATTGCAGGTGACATTATAAGCTGGTAAGCCACAATAAGGTGGTTGTTTCTCAGGAATCCAAAAGGGGTATGATATCTTAACTCCATTACCACAACTATGTGTAATACAAGCACTAGAATTGAGGTATATAGAGAGAGTGTCATCTGCTAAGGTAATGAAAAGAATAGCAATGACAAGAACAGAAACAGATTTCTTGACCATGAATAGGCTTTGAAGGTTCATGTTATGTCTAAAACAAGAAGAAAGAACAAAGGAGGGAGGAGGAACAGAACAATATATTTTGGTATAGAGGAAAGCATTAGGATTATAGTTGTAAGCAATTGGTGTAATATATCTTATATAAATCAAATATTCAAACTTGTCTTTCGTTTTGTCTGATTAAATAATTGCGAGAGTTTGACAATTAGTACCTTGTTGCCCAATGAAGACAACCTATGTTTTATAACTTGAAGCAACTATAAAAAAAATGTGGTCCCCATCCACTGGCCTTTAGGTCAATCAGACGACTTTGTACAGTTATTATTGACTTGACTCTAGTCCACTATAATGCGATGATTGGGTTGTTATATTTCTTTTCTGACCACTTTAGGTTGTTGTTACATACCCTGTCTTTGTTAAGTCTTTAAGGCCAAGTAATACATCAAATTGGGACGTGTTAAAATGTTATTGTGAAGTCATGGAGATGAGTTTAAATTTTATGCACTGAGAGTGTAAGAAATATTTAAATCATCATGTCATTTAAAAGGTAATTACAAGTAACTATATTATCTAAGTATTGATCGATAACCTAAATTAAATGGTAAATAACCTAGTATACAGTGTAATTTTTTTTTTTACACTACCAGTGTTGTAGTCCATATAACTTAAATCCTATAAGGTTTCCGTAGAAGAAGTTATACATTCGATCATATAACAGTCAATCAATTACATGTGGGTTCGACTTTATGAATCTTTATAGTCATTCCTCTCTACTTAAAAGTCCGTTTTATCTAATTTATCCTTTTAAGTCACATATCCTATGTACCCAAATGAAATGCCGAAAGATTGAATGTTGACAAGCAAACCATGAATATTTGTGTTGATACACGAAAACTTCTGTATTAACTTAACACCAACAATAGAAAAGCCTGAGTCGTGAAGTCAAGTTAAAATGATAGAAAATACAGAAATTCAGGTGTGAAAGTAGAACATAGTAATTGCATTATGTAGAAGCAAACAACAATATATGCAAGTCTTACTATTAGCTGACGTCAAATTCCAACTACTACCTTTTAAGCAAGTCAAGATATAGTTAAAATATTAGTATAAGGAAAAGGGAGATTGGAAAAATTGAGATTTGAGCAATGTGGGGATAAAATGATTTGAGTTTAGATTGAGTGTAGGACCTTAGGTTTCTAAATTGAGTTGGTTGAACCGAAAGTGAAGAAATGAAGAGGAAAAAAGAGTACTCTAACTTCTGTTTAGTCACCATGTTCACATTCCCTTTAAGGACTAACTATCTAAAGGAAATATCGATGCAACGCGAAATGAGCTATTTCGGTCGGTATTCTCCCACCTATTTCGATCAACTCAATTAAATTTCATAAACGATCAAGTTTTACTAAAAAAATAAAATTATCGATTGAAATTGATTGGTATTTTAAAATGACCGACCGAAATAACTGACTGATTTTGATCGGTTTTTTGAATATTAATTTTGATTTATTTTAAATGAAAAGCTAATCAAAGTTGGTCGTTTTCTTGAAAAATAAATTTTGCGAGACGCAAAATATAATTTCCGGTATTTTGCAGTAAAAACACCGAAAGGAGTTGGTTGGATTCATAAAAAAATTTAAAAAATAAAATATTTTGAAAAACTGACAATTGGTTTTTTGACCGATCGAAGTTGGTCGCTAGCGGCCGATTTTGACCGAATTTCTAGTAGTGAAACTTTTGAACAAAATGTCCTAGTGAATCAGCAGGATTTTCTAATAGATGGACTTGCCATAAGGCCTGACAATTCATCAGTAGTTTAGTATAAATTGTATCGTAACTTTAAAATAAATTATTCACAAAATCTGATGGATCAGCCAGAGTTCATAAATTTGGGACAAATTGCTCACAATTCCTAACGAATCACAAGAAGTTTCTAAGAAATTTTACCAGCACGCTTTGCTTCAAAATTGATCCAATTGGTCCAGATCAATTCCAAATTTGCTATTCAATATTCTATTACTAATCCTAACATTTCCAATGGTTGGATTCAACCTAGACCTTCAAATAGCAATAAACTTACGCTTTCTTCTTCAACAGTTAAGCTCAAAAAATCTAATAATAATGTTCAAGTTTCTTCACCAAATTGACAACAAATAAGCAATGAGTCTTCAAGTTTTCACAATATATGTGAAGAAGACGGAGAAGGAGGGAAAAAAAGAGGAGGAAGAGCACAAGTTTGAGGATATCTATATTTGTTAAAATTTAACGGGATAGCCAATAAGAGAAATTTCTTCAAACACCTTTTTCCCTATAAAAATTTCACGGGACATCCAATTTAGTTGCCCCTATTTAACGTTTACTAACTCTAAAAAAAATCAATTGGTACTCAAAGTAAGATAACTTCACACAAGCTGACTCCCCATCCTCCTCCTCCGCCCCGAGGAAAGAACTTTAGAGCGAACATTAATTGAAAATTTTAACATTGCGTCTAAAGTTTGCACTGTTACGAGGAGAACTCCAGACGCAAAAATTACCTGAATTTCCTAATTTTTGGAACTTCATACGCGACATATGAAGTGTGCTCCAAAGTGGGTAAAATTTAAAAATTTTGCAATGCTAGTATAAGTTCAATAATGATCCAAAAAATGAGTATATCTGCACTTCCCCCTTGCTATTACCAGGAAATGCTATCTAGTTTATGGTATTGAAACGGGCATCGCTTAAATGGGTTTACGCTGGGTGGTTTCCAACTCTAACCTTATTATTTGGGCTGGCCTTTGGCAGTCTATAATGGGCTATTAGAGGGAGAAATTCAAAAATAGCCAGATTTACAAGTGGTCATTCAAAAATAGCCACAGTTTCAAAAATAATCGAAATTTAGTTACTTTTCATATAAAGATAAATCTGAACGAAAACACTGTTCAAAATCCGGAAAATACTCCAACATAATATACTGGAGTTCCAGTATACTTATGCTGGAACTACAGCATATTATAATGGAGATCCAACATAAGTATGTTGGAACTCCAGCATAATATACTGGAAATTGGTTCAGTATAATATGCTGGAAGTTCATACACAGATGCTCCAATCTCCAGTATATTATGCTAGAACTTTCCGCGTGTTGGAGTTCCAGCATAATATGCTGGAAGTTCATACACAGGTGCACCGATCTCCAGTATATTATGCTGGACCAGTCACTGTTGCAGCAAAATAATGGCTATTTTTCAATGACTTTGCAAACACTGCTATTTTTGAATGACCAGTCCAAAAACTGGCTAGCCCGTGCTATTTTAACGCTATTAGATCTTATTAAGGCATGCATTGACCTCGACTCTTTCTACCTAGTTGGGAAAATGATACTGTATAGCTGCTCCCAAAATAATAGCCGGAAAAATATTATTTATTGTATATTTGTTATATACTTTCTGTATGTTATATACAAAAGTTATACAAACTTTATACACTTTTTCGGCTACCGAATTTAAATAGTTTCTGGTGCGGGCTAAAAGTGAAAAATGCCCTTTTTAGTTATTGAGCATTCTACCGGATTTTATTCTTATGTTTTATATTTATTATCAGGCATTTTCTTTGTGGTTGACCTATGAAGAGCTAAAAGACTAACAAGTACAAACCATACAAAAGTAATGAATTATATTTGTTAACGGTCCAGCGAAAGTACAAAAATTAAATGGGAAACAAACGAAAGAGCTAAAACATATTTACATCGAATTATCATATGACTATAGGAGCAATTATAAATGGAGCGCCATTCATATTTTTTGCCACAACATGATGAGGAAGTAATCAAAAAAGAGTATGATGGTGAGAATGAGGTGGAGTAGAGGAAGAGGAAATTTTGGACATGCATTTGTGAGAGAAAGTTTACATTTCTCGATTTATGAGATTTCATTGAATTTATCTGTTTATAGTGTCACAAGATTCAAACAACCTGAACTTTGACCACAATTTAGAATGTATTCATCTCCGTTTAGTATTTGGAGAATTGCAATATATAGCAATTTTGTGTATTTTTAAATATTAAAGTTTTTAATATAATTAATTATTTTAAGGTGATTTGAATTTGACGGCTTTTGATAAGATAAAAGTGTCAAATAAATTAGGAAGAAAAGAGTAGAACTTACGATTTCCAAAAGATTCTGGGTTTGGAGCTTAGCAACTCAAAAAATTAAGGGGCATTTTAGCAGTGATGTAGTACTAGTTTGTTGATAAGTAGTTCATCCATATTAGTGTTGGATTCAATAATATTCTAGCCTTTAGCCGTTTACTTAATTTTTCTGCAATATTGAACTATTAACGACCCACCTAACTGCTGCTCCAGTTTTGTGGATTAGGCCAACGAGATTTGAATAGGGTGAAAAGCAAATATGAATTGCTGCGAAACTTAGCTGAGTTATGAAGGCACTAATGTTGAGATGGTGATAGGGCTATGATATTTTGTGACAAAGTCAAAATTCTAAAGCCAGCTAGTCAATGACCCTAATACCATTGACGTTAATGACTGTCCTACTAAAAGAAATGGAATGAGAGAAAAAAGTCTTCGCGTTATCTCTACCCTTCAATCATACAGCAACCAAAAGTTTAACCTTGATATAGAAAGATCAACAGCTACACAAAGCAGCAAAATTGGACGATACTGATCACAATTTTATCAGAGACAACAACAACAAGAAGAAATCCCGTGGGTCTGGGAACAAAGTGTGTATGCATATCTAAGATAGAGAGATTATTTCCAATAAAACACAATATTATCTGAGAATGAAACAGAAATACCTAAGTACTCATACTAGAACAAGGATTTAACACATAGACATAATCAGTATAAAGAATTTCTACGGATCATCGAACAGGTAATTACCCATAATTCTGCAAAAGGCTGCTAATTACCCATAGCAGCAACTTTACCAATTCCTTCTAAACTATCATCAGTGTATCTATATATAAATAAAACATCGGAAAGAAAACGTACCTTTGCAGTGATCAAACTTTACGGTGCCATCTTTGCAATAGCACAAGGACTCGTTGGTTGAATTGTCGTAACCACAACGCCCGTCTGATGCCTCACACTTGCCGCACTCCGTTGCGATCCGCCAGTCCAGCACGAACCCCTCGTCCATTGCCGCGCCAAGTCCTCTAGTGAACTCCTCACCCACAGCCACACCGAGTTCTCGATTCCTCCCACTGTCCATCACCGTCGCCACCACTTTCTTGTCACAAATTCCGTACCAATTCAAATGATCAGGCTCATTATCCTCAACATATAAATATGACTTGTTTCGACCCGAATTTAAGCAATCTAACGGACGACCGGATGAAAGCGAATTGATACAGTTAAAATAGAAGGTAAGGTTTAGATCAAGCTCTGAATATTTTAATGGCAAATCTCCCAGAGTGAGGTTATGATGTACCCTGGGGCAAGCTGTGCTACCAAAAGCATCAATATCCACCAGGGTAAGGGAGTAGGTGCTGTAATTTATGTCTTTAACGAAGAAAGAATCATTTGAAATGTTAAGAATTGGATTGTTTTGAGAGCAGTGGATCCCAAATCCTGGATAACCACAGTACCGTGGAGATGTGGAGTTGAAACTGTCAAGGCTCCAAAAAGGATACGAAATATTACGACCATGGCAGATAAATGGAGGACAATATGCAAAGGATGTATTAGTATTAGCTTCACTGGAGTTGATGAACAAAGGAAGAAGGAGAAAGACGAAGAAGAAGGAGAATAATTGACTTGGACACATGATGTTTGATGAAATGCAGTACCGAGTATTGTGGTTTACATGTAGCTAAGACTACCAAATATTATATTTCTTATAATTGACTTGGTCATAGAGAAATTAGTAGGAAACGTCGAATTTGGCAGCTAAATTTCTCTTCCATACCTTATTAGTCAAGACAGTTACATATATAAAGGAACCAGACAAATTTGGTTTGAATGTGATCGTTATTGTGAATTTGTGATTAGTAAAGAAAGACAAGATGAAATTTCTATAATTTATTCATTGGAATATAGGAATGTAAAATGGAGAAGAAGGTGACAGGCGCCAAGTATGCGTGTGGAAAATATGTAAATAGTTGAAATTGAAAAACAAAGAGAGTATTTGAAGTTGAACGAAAAAAAAAGAGTATTGTGCAGCTGAAATTGTGCGCGGACATAAATTTTATTTGGAAAAATACTTGTGAAAGTTGAAGATTTATGAATGAAAATCATTCTTTCACTAAAGATATTTCTCAAACCAATACTTCAAATTATACTATTATTTTAAATATTGCTCAAATGATTAACGCCCCACTTACAATTCTAGCGAGTCACCGAATAAGCAATAGCTCCAACAAAGAGAATCAAAGGAGAATAAAAAAAAGTATCTAAAATATCAAAATAACTATTTATGCCCAATCTGTCCCTTAAAAGCAGAAATATTCGAGACCTCCCTAAACTTGACAACTTTTGTTTAGTTCCTCCTTAAATTTTACGTGGTCTCTAATACTCCCCCCCCCCCCCCTTAAACTTAAAAATTTAATAGTCTCGACCCCCTCTACACATTGATATGGCAAAAGGAATGAATACACTCTCTTTTATGCGCGTGGGAGGGAAGAAAAATCGAGAAATCAGCTTCCAAGTGATTTATTTTATAAATATTAATTATCACATAATCAAATATAACGATTTATTTGTTCCAATTGTAATTTGTCGTTGTTTCTTGCATATTTTATCTCAATTGTGTTGTTCTAGATACAATGAATATTTGTTTCAACTATATTCTTTTTTCCCGGTCCAAATCTACAAAAGTTGGTTGAAACTCTATTTCTTTTAGCCAAATAAAAAGAAGGTTTAGCCAAAGTAATGAGTTCAAATTGTATATCTTCTATTTTTTTAAAAAAGGCATCGTGTTTTTTTTTCTTTTTCATGCAATGACTATTAATTTAAACTATGCATTATTCTTTTTGGGGTCAAATTCGCAAAATATTTATTGAAATTTTATTAATTTTAGAAAATAAGGAGTTCCAACAACTTGTTTTTTTTAATTTTTTCTTAGATGCAGTGATTACATGTTCTAACAGTATATTCCTTCTTTTCTTGACCAAATATATAAAAATCAGAATTAATCCAAAATAATATATATATATATATATATATATATATATATATATATATATATATATATATATATTTATAACTTGATTAAAATATTATTATCTTTAGCCAAATAAAAAATTATAGTCAAAATAATATTGTTCCAAGTTATTTTATTTACAGATTTAGCACAAAAAAATAATTAGTGTACTTAAAAAGATAAAAATATATATTTTATTGTAAAAGAATTCCACATAAACAAAAAAATTCATGTGACAGCATGTGTGTCACACTCCATAATGGTTGAGGCTATTAAAATATCAAATTTAAAAATGTATTAAATATCACGTCAAATTTAAGGGAGCACTAAATAAAAATTATCAAATTCAAGAGGACCCAAACTATTTTGCCAGCCTTAAATCTTTGAATCATTTTAACCAAGAAAACGAGAGTAAACATCGCGTAGGGGAAAAATCGAAAAGCATCATTGACTGATTGACAAGAGCAAAGAAAAAGAAAGCGGGAAACTGCAAAGCGGCTTACTTTGTTCTCATAGAACAGTAGAACACTACAAAATATTGAGCTACCAGAGTAAAGAGGTCGGAGGCGAAAATAACTTTCAAGAACTATTAAAATTCCATATTTTCACTTTGAAACGTTTACACTAAGTAACAAATTAAATTTTTCAGTTAAGGTTGATTCTTTCCTCCCATCCCACTGTATTTGGTTGTTGTACTTTAAGTAAAAAATTAAAGGAATTTTTACATTCCTATACACTATATAAAATTATATTACCATTGCTACTCAAGTTTTACTATAATTATATTTTATATACTCAATTACCATTTATGTATATTTTAAGGAAATTAATGATATTAATTAGTATCCTAAAATAACGCTACCGTATATTCCCACCCCCTCACAAATGTATCTTGCACTCACCCACGATTTTCTCTTCACAAATCTCAGAAATCCTCCATTAACGCCTATTTCATCTCTTCTTCAAAAACCAGATGAAATTTTTACTCTTATTCAAAATTTCTATTAACGTCTCTGATTAGCTTTGATTTTCAATGAAGAAGAAGATATCTTCAAAGAACAGCCCTACAAAAGGCAAAGAAGCAGATATTCCTTCACTTGATTTGGGTGTTTTCTCAACAAATTCACCCAAAAAGGCTTCAAAATCAGCTCATGCAAAAGAAGAGAACAAGCTCAAGCTTTCCCCTCGTGAAGCTAGGGCAGAAGCTCGAACAAAGCAAAAGCACAATATTAATGTTGGTGAATCTTCGATACCTGTCAAATCTGCGAAAAGGAAAGACAAAGAGATTGATTTCGATAATGATTTCGTCGAAGAAGAAGCTGCCATTAAAATTGCAAAAAAAAGTTAGAGTGTCTCCTAATGTAAAAGCTTAAAAAAGGAAGAAAGTTCAAAAATCTTCTAAAACTGTTCCTCAACAGTCATTGGTGAAGGTAAGAATTTATTAATTTCAAAAATATATTTTTTTAAAAGCAAATTTTTTTTGTTCACATTCTTATAAACATATATAATGTTTGATTTTTGTAGTTTGTAGAAATTTTATCTACATTGTGTAGATTTATTGTAGATTTATAATTCATGATTGTAGATACATTTTTATATAAAAGTTTGCCTTGTTTTGAATCTGTTTAAAGATTGTCAAAATTTTGTAATAAAATTGTAGTTATATTGCTATCTGTTTTTGACTCTGTTATGTCATTGTAGCTATATTGTATTAAAAATGTAGATATTTTGTTTTTTTAGGTTTGAGCCTTGTTTTAATAAGGAATTTTCCCTTTTGCTGCAGAATGGATCTTTTTTTGCACCTCATAATGTTGATTATGGGGTCGTTAAGTTTCAGACATTATCCGACCCCAGTATTCTTGGCCAAATCAAAGATTTATTGTCTGCAAATAGTTTAAGCTTTTCAAAAAGACATGTTTTGGTTATTTGCTTTCATTGCCCAGAATATGTATGCAAAATCAAGCAATTTATCTTCTAATGAAGTATGAATTGAATGCATTTGGTTCTGACTATTTTTTAGCAGAGATAAAGGGCCAGAGGTTGAATTTTGGCTTGAGAGAGTTTGCCTTGATAATTGGTCTAAATGTTTTACAGAAGTGACAGACTTTGGTTACACACCTATATATAACAGTAAAATAATGAGAAGCTATTTTTCAAACAAGGAAAAAGTTGAGAAGTCATGCTTAAAACAAATTGTAACCACCAAAAGTTGGTTGAACGACGAGGATGCGTCATGTTGTGTATTCTATATCTCATAGAATTCTTCCTCTGTCCTTTAGACAAAGACAATGCAGGGTTGGTAGACCATTTTAAGTTTTATTTGGTGGACTCGGGACAATATGCAAACTATGTATGGGGTATTGATTCTTACAAACAGTTGCTTCAGTCCGTTAGGCACAAGCTCAATCCTTCTGTTCATTCTTATCTCATTCGATGATTTGAACTAGCTATGCAAATATGGTTGTATGAGTGTTGCTCTACCGTCAACATTGATATAGCTACAAGGGTTGCTAATTCTATCCCTCGCATACTTAGCTGGTCAGCTAGTAAGGACAAGATATGGTTATCTGCAATTGAATATAGAATGCTCAAACCAATATGGATCAAGGTAAATGGTTTTTACTTATGAGCACACAATTTAATACAAATTATCTACAACTTTTCTACATGTTATGTCTAAGTCAAGCTCATTTCGTTTTTTCACTCAGTTCACCAACATAATTGAACCACCAGAAGAGCTTTCTAGAATGTCTTTGCCTGATAAAGTTGAATACATACTTGAAGAAGTTAAAACCAAGTTCGAGGCTCCGAAAGATGCTGCATCTCCATCGGGACACAAGCAGTCAATTGGAATAGAGGACAAGAAAGATATTCTGAAACAAATTAAAAAATTAAGAACTCTCTATATTTTAATATGTAGGTTGATTTAGATCTTGGATCTTTCAAGACAGATATTTTTGAAGAACTAGGTAGCATTCGTAAGCTACTCAATGACTCAATCAAGGCTGCTTTGCAGGCGATAAATAGTCAAAAGGATAACATTGATGCCAAGGTAATATTTGAAATATATTCATTTAACAGAACAATTTTTATCACCTCTAAGTTTATATTATCGTTCATAAAGTATATATCCTAACAAATTTAAAGCCTGCAGTTTACTGAGAGTTCTACAAAAATTGCCGAGCAATCAAAAGAAAAGAATAATTAACATTTTTCGTGCAGTAGTGATAAACCAACGCATGCCAGCAGCAGTAACAAGGTATGTACAACATATCTACATTATATACAATATATCTACATTATATCTACAATATGTCTAGACATATCTACATTATGTCTACACTATATCTATACAGATTTACATATCTATGTAGATGTCTACAATATACCTACCTTGCCTAAAATTGTATCAAGTAATGTACATTATAATACAAATGAGTTTCTTAGATACAGGACATATGAATGATATAGAAATTAATGAGAATGTTTCTGTACGTGTTGATTTGGGCAATTGATGAAGAGAATACATGTATGAGTTAGTACATGTTATCATCACGTTTCCTAATAAACTTAGCTGTTATTGTCACGACCTAAAATTCACTAGTCGTGATGGTGCCTAACCCAACCATTAGGTAAGCCAACTAATCACTATCCAACCTCAATAATGTTAATAAGTCAACTAAACGTAAATAAATTATCTAGATCTATTATATTTCCCAAAGATGGGTAGTACAAATCATGAGTTTCTAAGAATAGAGTTTACAAAGCTGTTATGAAGAAAATACATCTTCTGTTTGAAAAGTACATTAACAGAATTTTGTATCTAAGGCTACCGTGAACAAGAGGCAGCCGCAGCAGGAACACAAGTACGCCTTCAAATCCATCAACTATCGATCGTAGCAGCATCAACATCCGGGATCTGTATGTAATGTGCAGGAAGTGCAGTATGAGTACAACCGACCCCATGTACTCAAAAAGTAGCAAACCTAACCTCAGGTTGAAATTAGTGACGAGCTGGAACATAGGTTGGGTCCAATACTAATAACCAATAGCAGTTCATAGCAGTGTAAAGCAAGTACGTAAAGAAGCATCTCAGAGATAGAATACTCAGTCTTTTCATATTTTTCCAAAAATAGCCCGCCTTTCAAGAATATCAGTGGAAAACCTAAATTCTTTACCGAAAACATCATGAAATATGAGATAGTTTGAAAATTGTAATTTTTCTAAAATCCTTTTCATAATAAATAAGATGTTTCATTCTCCTTCTAGATATCAAGTGTGAAATACCTCTATATACCACATATCAATGTGTGTAAAAGTCATGAATGACGTGATACCGTACAACATGAGGAAAAATACATCTCTATGCCTGTATGTCTGTATGCATGCCAATGCCACGTATGTCAAAGATGAATCATGCACTCACACTCTCAGAGTACTCAATCTCACTGTCTCACACTTTCCACTCATCATGCTCAACCACTCGGTACTGTATATGGCCCGTTTGGCCCAGGAAAGATCTATCCCAAAATATATACATCACTAACCATCAGTCACTCAGTATCGAGAAAGGCCAATCCGGCCCCATGGAGAAGATCCATCTCCAGGTATATAAATGCTTCGAACAAGATTCATGTCCAGGGAAGATCCATCCCTCAATGTAATATCATCCGCGCTCACTAGGGGTGTGTTACAGACTCTGGAGGGGCTCCTACAGCTCATGCGCTATCATAATCATCAATATAACAGCTGCGGCGTGCAGCCCGATCCCATAACTATCAAACATTGTAACGACCCGACCGGTCATTTCGAGATCTAGAACGTCGTTCAGTAGTTTGAGGCCATGAGCAACTTCAATTCAGGTATTATAACTTATACGCATGGTCGGAACTGAATTCTAGGAAGTTCGGAGTTGATTTGGAAAAATAATTCTCATTTCGAAAGCGTTAAGTTGGAAGAATTGACTAAGATTGAATTTTTGAGTAAACGACTTTGGATTCGGGATTCAAAGGTTCCAGCAGGTTCGTATGATAATTTTGGACTTGGGCGTATGTCCGGATCAGGTTTTGGTAGACCTGGGAGCATTTCGGCACCTATTATGGAAGTTAGCATTTTTGGAAGAATTTCATAAGTTTGGGTTAAAGTGCATCTCAGTGTTATTAATGTCCATTTGGGATTCCGAGTCAGGGAATAGCTCCGTATAGTGATTCTGGTGTTGGGAGCGCTATCGGAAGTGAATTCGGAGGTTTATGGGTCATTTTGGAGTCATTTGGCTAAAGATAGAAATTTGAAGGTTTTTGAGAAGTATAACCGGAAGTGGACTTTTTGATATCGGGGTCGAAATCCGATTCTGAAAGTTGGAGTAGGTCTGTAACATCAGATATGACTTGTGTGCAAAACTTGAGGTCAATCGGATGTGATTTGATAGGTTTCGACATCGAATGTTGAAGTTTGAATTTCTCAAGTTCATCAAGTTTGATTTGGGGTGTGATTCGTGATTTTAGCATTGTTTGATGTGATTTGAGACCTCGAGCAGGTCCGCATTATGTTTTGGGACTGGTTGGTATGATTGGTTGGGGTCCGGAGGCCTCGGGTGGATTCCAGATGGTTCATGGATCAAAGTTGGAATTTGAAGAAGGACTGAAGCAGCTGGTATCTGGTGTAACCACACCTGCGAGGCTTTGGCCGCAGGTGCAGAGCAGCAGAAGCGGCTAGGAGGGACGCAGATGCGGTGCTGGTCCAGAAGTGAAGAGATCGCAGATGCGGTCATGTAGCCACATAAGCGGGACCGCACCTGCGGTGGTTGAGGCACAGAAGCGAAAAGGGCAGCCTGGTGAGAAAATCGCAGAAGCGGGTAGTGGGTCGCACCTGCGGGACCGCAGAAGCGGTCAAGTGACCGCATGTGCGGAAATGCTGGAGGCAGTAAGGTTCTTTTAAGTCAGGGGTTGGGTTCATTTCAACCCCATTTCTTCCACTGGAGCCGATTTTGGAGTAACTTTGAGGTGCCATTTTCGTCATCAAACATGAGGTAAGTCAATTCCACCCCTTGTGAGTTAAATACATGATATTATTACGGATTTGAGCAAGAAAAATTTGTAGAAACTTGGATTTTTGGTGGAAAGATCTAGGATTGGTATTTTTGGATTTTGACCACGATTTTGGGCATGAAATTGAGAGTAAATTATATATTTGAGTTCGTGAGGTTATGGGTAAACTTTATTTTCGAAAAATTTCTGAATCCGGGCATGTGGGCCTGAGGGCAATTTTGTCAACTTTTCGATCGGGATTAGAAATTTTTATAAATTGGATTGTAATGAGTAATAGAACATATACTAATGGATTTGCATAATTATTGGCTAGTTTTGGAGCATTTAGCATCAATTTGAGTCTCCGGAAGGGTGTGGAATGCCGGTTGTGGATCTTCGGAGCAAGGTGAGTCTCCTTTCTAACCTTGTAAGAGAGAATTTTCCCCATAGGTAAAATAATTGGTTATGTGCTCCTATTTGTGAGGGCTAAGTACGCACGAGGTGACGAGAGTCCGTGCGTAGCTACTATTATGTCTAAATCCGGATAGTCTAGGACCCAAAAACATGCTATACTTGGAATATTTGTAATCTTATTGACAGTTGAATTGCTTAAATCCTATCGAATTGGTAAATGAATTTCAAAAAAGGGATTAAACTTCATTTTCTTAAATCGTTAAAGGAGAATTGGCTTTCATTTGGATAAATGTTCCCCGATAAATTCTTAATTGGTTGTTTGAATGTGTGTATCTATGTGTGCCCGCATCGCATGTATGATTCACGAACGGGGTGTTTGTTTATTTATGTTGACCGCGTCGCATGTATGATTCACGAGTGGGGTAATAGATGCATCTATGGTTCGCGCCGTTCGACCCTCGGTAGTGCACATTTTACATTTATGTTGGATCGGGCCGTACTACCTCGACATGATATGTGCATGCTTGTATTTCTTGCCTTGGGATTTATAGATGTTGATATTTGCTCTCCCTGACTTGAGATACATGTATAAATGATGGAAAAAATGAATTTGGAAATCTCCTACTAATGAAAGAATTGCTTACTTGGTTCATGCTATTGAGTTACAGCCATCTTTATGAAAATTCACGATTTACTATATTATTGGTATATTATTATTGGACCACCAGTAAGTGTCAAAGTCGACCCCTCATCTCTACTTCTTCATACTTCGAGATTAGACGAGATACTTACTGGGTACACGTTATTTTCATACTCATACTACACTTGCTGTGTATTTTTTTTGCACAGGTTCATGTGTGGCTAGTGGCTTAGTGGCATAGAGACATGGTTTATACGGAGACTTAGGTGAGCTACATTTATCGAGACGACCTGTAGCCAGCATAGTCTCCTTCAGAGTATTGAATTGTATTTCCATTTATGTCCATTTTGTATTCCTGACAGTTACTGTATTTTATTTCATTCCCTAGTAAATGCTCATGCACTTGTGAAATCGGGTTCTGGGATGATTATATGGTATCTTGTATTAACTTCTTAACATTTATATTTGATTTGAAACGATTACCTTTTACTGGTAAAATTGAAGGAAAATCATAGTTTTTAAAATTATTAAAACGAGAATTTAATTAAGTATTTTGATTAGCTTGCCTAACAGCGGTGTCCGGCTCTATCACATCCTTTAGTATATTTTGGGTCGTGACACTCATAATCAGGCTCTCGGCCTTACTCAGTCATCAATCTCTCCAGTTTTACCCACGGGCTCACAATGTCATAAAAACTGACCCGGAACAATGATATGATGTATCAATAAGTAACAACTAAGACTGAGATATGATATGGATGCATGAATGTGACTGAGTATGAAATATCAATGAATTCAATAAGATGACGGCAATAAATGACTGCTATGGGTCCCAAGAATAACAACATAAAGCCTAAGCAAGATATATAGCATGATTTGACAGCTCAGATACTTAATCACATAGTGAAAATATAGATATCAACCAGAATAGGGCCACTATTCAGTGCTCGGGGAACAACAGAGTCTCAATTCATAGGGTGCACGCCCACACGCCCGTCACCTAGCATGTGCATCACCTCAACACCAATCACATAGCACATAATTCAGGGTTTTATACCCTCAGCACTAAGTTTAGAAGAGTTACTTATCTTAAACAAGCCAATTCCGACACCGAGCAAGTCAAGAGATGCTCCAAGAATCCCATCACGCGCGTTTCGACCTTCAAATGGCTCGAAACTAATCAAAGACAACTCAAATACATCATACAATGCTAAAGGAACCAATCCCAATCGAAAAAGGTCAAATCTTTAATCAAAAGCCCAAAATCGGCCAAAAAGCCCAACCCGGGCCCACACCTCACAATCTAACAAAACTCACAAAATCCGTCAACCCATTCAATTACGAGTTCAACCATACTAGTTTCACTCAAATCTGACTCCAAATCGGTGTTCAAAATTGAAAAATTCATATTATGAAACTTTAGGCCAAAACCCCCAATTTCTTCTTTAAAATTCATCAACCAAAAGCTAAAATCGAAAATAGATTCAAGAAATATAACCAAAATCGAGTAGAGAACACTTACACTAATTTATATGTTGAAAATCACCTTGAAAATTTGCCCAATTTTGAGCTCCCCAACTCAAAAATATGTTAAATGCACAAAACCCTCATTTTAATACAGTACTGCCTCGTTTTTTGTGCCAAATACCTCCAATGGATTCCTTGTGAAATTTTAGTCAAGTTAGGCTCTTGAATAACTCCATTTGACCTTATATTGAAGTAGATATGTTGGTTTTAATATTTGAAAATAGTGCAGATTTTTAAATACACAGCAGTGACAATTTCGTAATTAATCTGAAAAATTTAGCAGCCCAATTATTAGTAAAATGATCATAAAATCCTCATACGATGTCCAAATTTGATGATTCTTTTTGCTATGGCTCCATAATTACGATACGGAGCTAATGCTTCAATAAAAACAGAAATCGAAGGTAATTTGTTCAATGTGATACCATTTATGCTTGAAGAAACAACGTCGAAACATAAGAAAAATGAGCGCAATACAGCCCAAACCTATCCGAAACTCACTTGAGCCCCTCGGGACCCCGTCTAAACATACCAAAAAGTTCTATATCATAATACGGACCTACTCGAGGTCTCAAAAAACACATAACAATATCGAAATGATGAAATGCACCTCAAATCAAACTTAATGAACTTTCGACTTTCAAAAACTCACGCCGAAACATATCAAATCAACTCGGAATGAAACCAAATTTTGCACACAAGTCCTAACACATCATACAGAGCTATTCGTGCCCCCAAACTACCAAGCGAAGTGCTCCCCCACTTAAATATACGTTTGTCCTCGAACGTGCCTAGAGTTGTTTCAAAAGCCATCAAATCGCCATGTAACCTCACTACGCACATACCCGGGGGTGATCCCACGTCACCCTATCCCATATAGATCTGATAACATAACATGACTAAAGTTTCTTAATCCAACCTAGCCCATAAGTCTTAGAACCCAATTTCCAACATCTGAAATTTTCTATAAGATCAAAATCTTGCATCTACACACTATATAAGTCTGAACAAGCTGTATCAAGCCATAGCCATAACTCACGATGAAATCACATGATATACCATATAACTCAAACACTTATAGCGATAACTTCTAATCACAATAGATGCTCAAAACAACCCAATACCGGTAATAAACCTCTTATCAAACAAAGCCTCATTCTAACACCTTCATATACCGCCAACGATGAAAGAAACATGCATAAACTCATAACCATTCTTCAGACCAACAAGTTGTGGAACTCCCTCTCCTTTGATAAGAATTATAACAAATTTCTAAGTCGATCAGCATCAATATCCTTCCAAATATACTGCAGTCTGATCCGATAGCACCCATTCTAGGTACGATGACCTTATCCCATCTAACATAATCACTCTAGTGACATGGAACATTAATACAACTTAAAGCCACAAACCGTGCAACCCGTGCACCAAATAGCAACATTCTAAATGTACTCAATCCTGAAATGCCTCAAACGAGAGGACTGTCCTTCCAGCTTAACAAGTACTATCACAACACCGTGCTAAGAACCATGGAGAGAAAATAACACAATACCGACCCGAAAAGGACATAACCAGCGCACTATCAATCATGCAATACCCAAATACTCATCCCGCTCAAATCCCGATATGAAGCCCACATAGAACCGCACCATACGTGCATATAACCGATGAATCACAACCCTCCGTAGCATAGAAGAGTAACTCACAGATCATCTCAGAATACGAATAAGCTTAACAACAACCGAATGGAACTTCCCTCAACAATAACCATATGGAGCCAACCAATCCGACTCGGTGTAGAACACACATCCATATCAGGCCTACCAATGAACCCCAAAGCAACTCTCGTCACCCACAATAGATAATTAACCCTCCGAAAGTCCACAATGAGTGAATCATAACACATACTATCCTCTGACTAGCTTTGGCCACATTTTCACAGTCCACAACCATGCAACAATCTGCTCCTGAGAGCTCCTAGTCTCCAAATCCATAGAACACATGAATTACCATATCTGATCCCAACTCCACCGCCTTAATGTCTAACACATCTCTCATACACTATTATCCTGCGAGGAATACTTCTATAATTCTTCTGTGCCACAAAGCAAAATTTGAACATCAGCAGTCGATCAACTAGGAGAGTGCCGCAATACCAATGAAGTATCCATAAATCAAAACACATCCCCCTTCTGAAATGTATGCTCCCATCAAGCCATACCAAATAGTAATGTTACCTAGTCATATGAAACTGTCTATATTGCCTAAGGACTCATGACCTCCCCTTCAAAACTGAACCATGATCTTACACATGCAAATCTCAATCTTACACAACACACTGAATATACTATTGCATCATACAAAAAATATGAGAACTTCGTAATACACTCCGAGTCACAAGCAACTACTCACTCAATTAGCCAAGAACTTTACATTTGATTTATCTGGAGAAAATCACTATACATCACATGCTTCTCACACCAGTAGAAAATATACATCTCAAACCGTGGTAGAAACCATCGAGAACTCTCTGAATCCCTTTTGCACATAACCAAACCATCAAAACTGAATCTCTAACTCAACCAAGCCACGCAGGCCACCAAAACCCAAGAGTACCGCCACAAAACACCTATCGAAACTCACTACCTCATAAGGACCAAAAGAGCCAATCGCATCCATTACCACACCGATCCAAAGCTGTCCTATTTATCCTAGTTCCTTCTGAATTACCTTCAAATTGATACTTCTTCTTGCCATAATACCACAATCCTCAACCAAGACACACCACACGTGACCCTAGCATAAACCACACTACTCTAAGGCTCATAAGCCGCTGAATGCTCTCTTAATCACCCCAAAAGTACCACAACTGAGATACCCACTCTGAAGAGACCTTCTGCAAATCTAAATCCATTACCTTCGCTTTCTTGATACTAATATGTAGAATCCATAATGATATAGAAATGCCATAAGTCCTGACATCCTCCAATATGAATCTCAATTTCTAGCCAACTACACATCCTGAAGATTCCCAATTACCACACTCAAATCTTGAATTCATTTGAACCATTCTCGAAAGTCTTCCACTCTGCTTAAATCTCAATTAGACTAACCAAATGAACCGAACGACCGGTGCCCCATTAGCACTCCAACACCCAAGGAAGTAACTCCACCTTAACACAACCAAATAAATTCCTGCTCCATACACATTACATACTTCACCAATAATAACTCAAATTGTTCCGTGATTCTCATATACTGATAAAGTTTACCCAGAATTTCCTTTACTCAAGTCATCTGTGATCTCACCCTCTGCAGAATATAACTCATTCACAAGTATACCTCAAACTGAAACTAATACAACACATAACCGTGAAATCAACTTATCAATAGCGGACTCCCCCACTTGGCTCAAAGCCATAGATCCAAACACACCATAACTCCCAATTCCTATACTCTGTTACTGCCATAATATCATAGTGAGATTCAACTAAATCCTTCATAAGCTCATGCAACACAAACCATCTACAAAATATCACATTCACCCTTGTAATAGTCAAGCCCACTCTCTAAGCGATCCAAACTCAAATTGCAACACATATATTTCACCGGTAAAAGAGAACTCTCAACAACAATATAGAGATCACACAAACCTCAGGACACCCCGCAGGAGATAACCTACATGCTTTGCCTCAATGCTGACCTCTCTCTATACCCTTCTACAATCATAAACATTACGCAATCACTTAATCTTCCTCAGTCTGAACTTATATTACGACATGAGATATACTTCACTCATCAACTAAACAATATGAAAAGATCCTTCAACATACCCATAACTCGGGGCTATACCTCAAATCAAGATGGAAATCAAATACCAAATAGTTCTTTCTACACCTCAAGCAGACCCTTCTCATCAAATTCAAATCATATGAACACATCACACAGTCACATCATACTCATCACATAGCCATCCAGCCACAAATTCCACTAATAGGGATACTACTAGACATATAAGTCCAAAAGCGCGTGCTGACACAATCAACACCTCTATGCTCAAACTACAGTCAAAACCCGACATCAAGTCCTCTAGATTGGCCTATCATCAGCATACCAAAATTACATCTCGCACCTCTTCCATAGAATCACAAGCCGTCGATGTACAACTGATATCGAGTGACCATATATGCATACGAATGCGTGGAAGGAATTTAAAGAGTTACGCTTCAAGCTGAATCAATATCGCACGAGAAGATAGGTATGGACGTCATCATACCGATCTGTAAGACTCTACTAGACATTTGCTCATAACTTGTAGAACCTATGAACCTAGAGCTTTGATACCAATCTGTCACGACCTAAAATCCACTAGTCGTGATGGCACCTAACCCAACCTGCTAGATAAGCCAACTTATCACTATCCAACCTCAATAATGTTAATAAGTCGATTAAACGTAAATAAATTATCTAGATCTATTATATTTCCCAAGGATAGGTAGTACAAATCATGAGCTTCTAAGAATAGAGTTTACAAAACTGTTATGAAAAAAATACATCTTTTGTTTGAAAAGTACATAAATAGAATTTTGTATCTAAGGCTACCGTGAACAAGAGGCAGCCGCAACAGGAACACAAGTACGCCTTCAAATCCATCAACTATCGATCGTAGCAGCATCAACATCCGGGATCTGTATGTAATGTGCAGGAAGTGCAGTATGAGTACAACCGACCCCATGTACTCAAAAAGTAGAAAACCTAACCTCAGGTTGAAAGTAGTGACGACCTGGAATATAGGTCGGGTCCAACACCAATAACCAATAGCAGTTCATAGCTGATAACAACTAGGCCGGGAATCCAAATTAGTGTAAGAATTTGAGAAGTAAATGCGGAAGCAATAACAACAATGAATTGAACAACTAGAATTATTAAAGAGATGAAAGTAAAGGATATGAGAAGAATTCAAGGAAAGAATTCCAAGAACTTCCAAGAACGCATGATCTATAGCCTTGACAAGATCAAAGTAACAACATCTTGATTTATGGAAGAAATCAAACACCTTTACTTAAAAAGCAAACCAAAACAATAGATTCGGATCTTGACCACTTTATGAGTAACTTGAGACAACAATTAATAACTAGTATTAATCGCCTTCTAAGAATACCATAAAGGAATCAAAGATATCATAAAAGAGAAGTAATCTTACTACCTTGAACTAAGAACTAGTAAAGGTTAAAAGATAAATCTCAAAGCACAAGTAACAGAGGTTCAAAAGAACTCTCAAAGTATGATATACTTAATCAATAAATGTTGTGTCTTATGAATGAGAAGAAATCCTTATTTATAGGAGTTAAAAGCACTTAAAATAATGTAGGGGGTTGCTAAAAAGTCATCTAAATTAGGTAGGGGGTTGCTAGGGGTCACAATAGCCATCAAACTTAGGTAGGTGGCTCCTAAGGGGTAACAAAAGCCATCAAAATTAAGTGGGGGGGGGCGGCCAAATCCTTTTGGGGAAGATTTGGGCCTTAAAACTATTAGTTTGGACCATTGGTTTGGACTCCAATTGGGCTCCTTTTGAAACACCCTCTTTTGGACCTCTTTTAAGGTCATTTTGAGCCCTATTGGTGGACTTCAAGGGCTGATTTGGTGACCCAATCTTCCTCCTCTTGGACTTCAATTTGGACCACCATATAATTGTAAAATTTGGACAATTCATCTCCTTTGGCCTTGAGCTCTTCCTCTACAATTAAAAGCTTCTTTATTTGCCATTGAAGTCTAGCAACCTTAGTTTGCAACTCTTTATCTTGAGATTTTGTATATGGCCTTGGAGCTTCCAAAACTCTATCCTTGTCCTTGATGCTATCACCTAGCCAATTCACATCCTTTATCCTTGAGCTCTTCCTCCCAATTAATAACTTCTTCATTTGCACTTAAGTCTAATGATCTTGTTTTGTAATTCTTTAGCTTGACATCTTATTAAAGGCCATCTTTGAGATTCAAAAGCTTCATCATTGTCCTTGAATATAGTTGAGCTTCCTAGGATGCTATCAATAGCAGTGTAAAGCAAGTACGTAAAGAAGCAACTTAGATATAGTATGCTCAATCTTTTCATATTTTTCCAAAAATAGCCCGCCTTTCAAGAATATCAGTGAAAAATCCAAATTCTTTACCGAAAACATCATGAAATATCAGATAGTTTGAAAATTGTAATTTTTCTAAAATCCTTTTCACAATAAATAAGATGTTTCATTCTCCTTCCAGATAACAAGTGTGAAATACCTCTCTATACCACATATCAATGTGTGTAAAAGTCATGAATGACATGATACCGTACTACATGATGAAAAATGTATCTCTATGCCTGTATGTCATGTATGCATGCCAATGCCACGCATGTCATAGATGAATCATGTACTCACACTCTCAGAGTACTCAATCTCACTGTCTCACACTCTCCACTCATCATGCTCAACTACTCGGTACTGTATATGGCCCATTTGGCCCAGGAAATATCCATCCCGAAATAAATACATCACTGACCATCAGTCACTCGGTACCAAGAAAGGCCAATCCGGTCTCATGGAGAAGATCCATCTCTAGGTATATAAATGCTTCTGACAAGATCCATGTCCAGGGAAGATTTATCCCTCAATATAATATCATCCACGCTCACTATGGGTGTGTTACAGACTCCGGAGGGGCTCCTACATCCCAATCGCTATCATAATCATCAATATTACCGTTGCGACGTGCAACCTGATCCCATAACTATCACTCATAATTAGGCTCTCGACCTCTCTCTATCATGAATCTCTCCAGTCTTACCCACGGGCTCACAATGTCATGAAAAATGACCCGGAACAATTATATGATGTATTAATAAGTAACAACTGAGACTGAGATATGATATGGATGCATGAATGTGACTGATATGAAATATCAATGAATTCAATGAGATGACAATAAGAAATGACCACTATGGGTCCCAACAATAACAACATAAAGCCTAAGCATGATATATATCATGATTTGACAGCTCAGATACTTAATCACATAGTGAAAATACAGATATCAACAAGAATAGGGCCACTATTCAGTGCCCTGGGAACAATAGTGTCTCAATTCACAGGGTGCACGCCTGCACACCCATCATCTATCATGTGCGTCACCTCAACACCAATCACATAGCACATAACTCGGGGTGTTATACCCTCAACACTAAGTTTAGAAGAGTTACTTATCTTAAACAAGCCAATTCCAACACCGAGAAAGTCAAGCGAAGCTCCAAGAATCTCATCACACGTGTTTCGACCTCCGAATGGCTCGAAACTAATCAAACACAAATTAAATACATCAAACAATGCTAAAGGATACAATCCCAATCGAAAAAGGTCGAATCTTTAATCAAAAGCCCAAAATCGGCTAAAAAGCCCAACCCGGGCCCGCACCTCGGAACCCGATAAAACTCACAAAATCCATCAACCATTCAATTACGAGTTCAACTATACTAGTTTCACTCAAATCCGACTCCAAATCGGTGTTCAAAACTCAAAAATTCATATGATGAAACTTTAGGCTAAAACCCCAAATTTCTTCTTTAAAATTCATCAACCAAAAGCTAAAATCGAACCTAGATACATGAAATATAACCAAAACCGAATAGAGAACACTTACCCCAATTTATATGCTAAAACTCATCTCGAAAATTTGCCCAATTCTGATCTCCCCAACTCAAAGATATGTTAAATGCACAATACCCTCGTTTTAACAGTATTCTGCCTTGATTTTTGTGCCAAAAGATCTCGAAATTTACTTTTGATACCTCCAATGGATTTCTTATAAAATTTTAGTCAAGTTAGGCTCTTGAATCACTCCATTTGACCTTATATTGAAGGAGATATATTGGTTTCAATATTTGAAAATAATGTAGATTTTTAAATACACAGCAGTGACAGTTTTGTAATTAATCTGAAAAATCTGTCAGCCCAATTCTTAGTAAAATGACCATAAAATCCTCATACGATATCCAAATTTGAGGATTCGTTTTTGCTATGGCTCCGTAATTACGATACGGATCTAATGCTTTAATAAAAACAGAAATCGGATGTAACGATCCGACCGATCATTTTGAGATTTTGCACTTTGCTCGCCAGTTCTCGGGCATGACTAGCCCCGTGTGATGTATTATGACTTATGTAAATCATTCGTTTTGATTTTCAGGGTAAACGGAATGAATTTGGAAGAACAGTTCTCAGTTTGAAGCTTAAAATTTGAAAGGTTTGACCAAGTTTTGACTAGTTAGTATACGATATCGGATTGGAATTTTTATGATTTGGTTAGCTCCGTTAGGTGATTTGGGACTTAGGAGCATGATCGGAATATATTTTGGAGGTCCGTGGAAGGTTTAGGCTTGAATTGGCGAAATTGGGATTTTGGCGTTTTCCGGTTGATAGGTAAGATTTTGATATAGGGGTCGAAATGGAATTCTGGAAGTTGGAATAGGTCCTTTGTGTCATTTTTGATATGTGTGCAAAATTTCAGGTCATTCGGACGAGGTTTAATAAACGTTTTGATCGAAAGAGGAATTTGGAAGTTTTTGGAATTCTTAGGCATGGATTCTATGTGATTTTGGTGTTTTGATGTTGTCTTGAGCGTTCCGAAGGTTGGAATAAGTTTGAATGATGTTATGGAATATGTTGGCATGTTTGGTTGAGGTCCCGAGGGCCTCGGGTGAGTTTCGGGTGGTTAAACGGATCATTTCATGTTGGAAAAAGTTGTAGAAAAACTGCTATTGGTGTTGCAGGTTTTTGACCTTCGCGTTCGCGATAGATGTCCCGCGTTCGTGAAAGATTAGGATGTGAGGCAGGGGATTTGGCTTTCGCATTCGCGAAGATGGTCCCGCATTCGTAAAGGTCTGAGGTCGATGGCCATCGTGTTCGCGAGGTTTATGTCGCGTGCGCATTGAGGAAGTGGAATAGCTGGGACCCCAAGGCAATTGTTCTACGCATTCGCGTAGTAGAGGTCGCGTTTGCGAATAAGTGAGTAAGTTATGCATCAAATTCGCGGGAGGGTTATCGCATTTGCGTAGAAGGAATTTTGGTCAGTGAAGCTGTGTGCTTCGCGAACACAAGGGAGCTACCGCGTTCGCGATAAAGAAAAATCTGGGCAGACAGATTATATTTGGAAATCGAGGGTTTAAGTCCAATATCACAAAAACCATTAGAGAGCTCGGGAGAAGGTGAAATTTGAGGAGATTTTCAGTGGAACTATTAGGATAAGTATTCTTCACTCATATTTGGTTTAATTCCATGATTTAGTCTTGAATTTCATCATTTAATTTGAGAAATTAGAGTGGAAATTGGGGAAAAATGGAAGAAAAGTTTGAGAACTCTTTTGGGGATTTGAATGGCCATTTGATGTATTTGATATGTACGAACTCGTGAGAGTATAAGCATTCTATTGATGTAATTTCTATTGGATTGCGAGATATGAGCTCAGGGGCTGGGTTTGGTCAATTTCGGGATTTTTGGTATAAATTAGATATTTTCGAGTGGGCTTTGTTCCTCTAGCATGTTTGATGGTATGAATCTACTTTGGCTAGATTTGGAGCATTCGGAGGCCGAGTCGAGAGGCAAAGGCATCGCGGGCTAGATTTTGGACCGAATTGAGGTAAGTAATGATTGTAAATGTTTGTCCTTAGGGTATGAAACCCTAGATTTTACATTGTTGTGCTATATTGAGGTGATGCACATGCTAGATGACGAGCGTGGGGTCGTGCACTGTTGGGGATTGAGACTTAGTCCATCCCGAATGACTGTTTTACTGTGTATTTGATTGAAAAACTATTTGCTATCATCATGTTTTGGGCTGAATGCCATATTTGGGCCCCGTGCCAACTGTTTTGGACCTTTAGGGGATTTTACTGTTATTCCTCACTGTTTTGACTTTATACTTGTACTCAGTCATGCTATAATCTACTGTTTTCATATCTCAACCATTTTTACTCTGTTTTTGACATTTTAAATGATATTTTGGGCTGAGCATCATGTGTTACTGTTGCTTGAGTGGCTTGAGAGATTTCTGACTGAGTGAGCCCGAAAGCCTGTATTGTGAGGATGTTATAGGATCGGGCTGTACGCCGCAGCAGAATTGTACTGATTTATGATTATAAGGCCGAGGGCCTGAGTTGTTATGCCATGAGGTGGCTTAATATGAGGCCGAGAGCCTATTGATTATGCCACGAGATGGCTTGATATTGCGCTTGGGCCGTAAAGGGCCCCTGCCGGAGTCTGTACACCCCCAGTGAGCAAGGGTACCTAGTGTGAGATGTGATGTAGCCTGAGGGGCTGATGTTGTTCCATGTTATTGCCCGAGGGGCGGTTCTTGATTCATATTGTGCCCGAGGGGCTGATTACGAGTGATTGTGAGGTAGCCCGATGGGGCAGTTTATGGTACATGTTTTGCCCGAGAGGCTGTTTACGTTTCTATTTTTTTTACTCACTATTTTTATCACTCGTTTGAAACCATTGAAAGTTGTTATAAAAGGGTTTTACTGAAACTGAGCTTGATTTACGAAGAAATCGATTTCTGTATTGTTTTTGGAAAGGTACTGCATTTGCTGTAGTGTTACGCTGTGTTTTACATGTCTTCTTACTGCTCAGCTTTCATTTACCATTATTACTTACTGAGTTAGAGTAATTACATTACTCCCTACACCTTGTGTGCAGATTCAGGTATTTCTAAACCCGGTAGTGGGTGTTGATTGCTCAGTAGCAGAGTCATCGAAGTTTAGCAAGGTAGCTGGCCGGCATTCGCAACATTGCTTTTTTTCTCCCTCTTGTTTTCATTAGACTGTATTTAGTACATTTTTAGACTTTTCGATGTATTCAAACCTTAGTAGGTGCTCGTGCCTTGTGACACCCCGATGTTGGGCTTGTATATTATTTTCGCACTGTTCATTTAGACTTACATTATGAAACATATGTTTAATTAAAGGCTTAAAAATGATTCTTTTTGATAAATGGTTAACTTGGGAGTTGTGTCGGCTGGCCTAGTTTCACGATATGCGCCATCACGACCGGGTCGGTTTTAGAGTCGTAACATCGGAGCTCATTTGTTCAATGTGGTACCATTTACGCTTGAAGAAACGATGTCGAAACATAAGAAAAACAAGCGCAACACAACCCAAACCTATCCGAAACTCACTTGAACCCCTCGGGACCCCGTCTAAACATACCAAAAAGTTCCATATCATACTACAGACCTACTCGAGGCCTCAAAACACAGATAACAATGTCGAAACGATGAAATGTACCTCAAATCAAACTTAATGAACTTTCAAACTTTCGACTTTCAAAAACTGACGCTGAAACATATCAAATCAACTAGGAATGAACCCAAATTTTGCACACAAGTCCTAACACATCATACAAAGCTACTCATGCCCCCAAACTACCAAGCGAAGTGCAAATGCTCAAAATGACCGGTCGGGTCGTTATAGTTTTTTCAACAAATTTACTACATTTAAACTACAATTTGTATTCAGAAATGTTAGTGTTTATGTCACGCCCCGAACCTGGGCCTGGACGTAACACGATATTCGGTGCCTGACTACATGTGACCGAGCGAACCAACTGGCTGGCTGAATCAACATGTGGTGTAACTATGAGCTAGAGGTAAATATAAAACATGATAATCTACTAAAGAGTCTGACTGAAATATCATAGATGCGGAAAATACTGAAAGGTCTGCAAGTATAAACAAGTAGCCGACAAGGCTAACACATGAAATCCTGCTAAGATCTGACTGACTGGGTTATAGTCTACGAAGCCTCTAAAGAATACTGCAAATGCTAACTGTTTACCGGGACAAGGTCCCCGGTATACCTTATTAACTGAAATACTATAATGACTAAAACAAAAGAGAGACAAGGCCCCGGAAGACTGGGGCTCACCAATAGCTGATACGAGATGTCCTAGCAAGCAGAATCGTCAACCTGAAAATCGTTACCTGCATCGCGAGATGCAGGCCCCGGGCAAAAGGGACGTCAGTACATTTGAATTGTACTGGTATGTTAAATAGCTGAACAAAAGAAATGTCAACACTGAAACTGAAACTGAACTGCTAGCTGATAAACTGATAACTGAACAAGGAAGTAAGGATGTGAATACTCCCTCTTCTGAATAATGAACAACATGTTTATCTGAATATTAAACTGCGGCCTCAGGCCCAATATGTATATATATATATATATATATATATATATATATATATGCACAACTGCGGCCTCGGGCCCAAGTATACGTATACATAACTGCGACCTCAGGTCCAAAATGCATAAAGCATAAACTGCGGCCTCAGGCCCAAATGTAGGTGTTCAACATTCAGGAATTTAAATCAAGAACTGAGAATCATACTGTAATATGTGATACTGAAATAATGAGCCATACCGACTTACATGATACTGGTATAGTGAATAGGATTAAACTGAGATGAGTATTCATAATAAGTTGATTTGTCATAACTGAAACTCATAGAATATCGAATGATTATGAAACTATGTCATCTAGAGAATATAAGTTCTACTTCTATTCATGGAACCAAGGCATAATTACTTTCTGAGGAAACTAGTAATGTTCATGATGAATGGGACGTAGGGAGAATCATAGATATTCCCAAACGTAAAGAGTTAGCCTTACATACCTCAATTTGCCCCTTAGTGATACTACAATGATCCACACTACTAAGAACCTTCAATCTACAACAACAACATCCAATGGAACCCAATATTAGTAATAAATTCCATAACTTATGCCATTTAGGCATATTATCAAACACCTTGTAGGCATAGATATTTACACCTCATAACTATAGTGTTGGTTCATCCAACTATCACCATTAACCAACAATTCATTCCACCATCATTCCTAACAAATTTATAACTTCCAACAACATATGTATGACCATCCATTCACACCCAACCAACAAATCCTATCAAATAATCACCTTTAAATCCCTACCATGGTCATGCATTTAAATTGGAAATTTATGACTTCCAATCACCATACCATAGTTGTAATACTTGATTCATACTCATAATTCCATAATAACACCATATATGTAAGTCTAAGGGTGTAGGATTACCTCTTGTAGACCAAATCTTGAAAGACAACTTTTGGGGTGTTCTTGAGATTTTGAAGAAATCCTATGAAACCCAATCAAAATCATGTTGTAACTAGTGATTGAGAAGTGAAATCACCATGACAACACACTTAAAAACTCACCTTAGGTGTGCAATTGGATGCCTTGGTCGAGTTGGGGGTGTAGAGGAAGCCCTAAGCTTGAGAAATGACTCAATTTCTCTTATTTCCGGTCTTTAAGATATTTAAAACCTTCCAGACGAGCGAGCTTGAGCGCTTGTTCGCGCGCTGGAGGCAGAATACTCAGCAAAAACGCGCGACTTCGCGCTCTTGTTCTCGCAAGTGACACCTGCCCAGTAAAATGGTTATAACTTTCTGTTTACACCTCTAAATGATGAACGGTTTGTTGCGTTGGAAACTAGACTCAAAGGGCTTTAATTTGATAGGTTGTGAATCACACAACTCATTATATCTAGGTATATATTCTCGCCCAAAGTGAGGTCTTGTGCACACTCATTTGCAAATTTTCAGCTATGATGAAAATTTTCAACTTGGCTTGGACTTAAGCCTCTCCTTAGACCCCAAATCACCTATAATATGCCTCGTACACTTATTATCATAACCACTCAATTACCATCACGCTAATACTCGTTTAATACATCCACAACCGATTCAAATTACGGGGTGTTACAGTTTATAGTACAAATTTTCTACAAATTGATTAAGTTAAACATACTTACTTTAACAGTGAAGGAAGCTATGCCTGCAGAATCTCCAAGACATGAAGATACAATAAGCATTCAAGGAGAACAGAAGAATGAGGAGAAGGAAAAAAAAATTCAATCTCCCATTGAACAAGAGAATGTTATACATGAAGGAGATAATTACTGTGAAGAAGGAGGTGAACCAATCGAGTACATTACTGTCGGTGATTCGGACGACTCCAGATATGATAAAAGGGAAGTTATACTTGATGATTTTGAGCTGCCAAAGAACTTCTCCCAGATTGTTAAGTTCGGCGAGCTTAACAAAGATAAAACAACTACTGTGCATCAAGGAAGACAAGGCAGCCTGGAAAGCATGCCCGATCAACCTTTCTCCCTTTTTATAGTTTTGGAGGTAACACTTCTGTTGGACCTCCAATTTTTCAAATTAAGCATCCGTTTACTGGGATTATAGGTCAAAATATTGATCATGAGTTGTTGGAGGAATTCAACATCTGGTTATACCTTGGTACTGATACAACTTCAAAGAGGTTAGTTTATTCAATGTGTTCATATTTCTGTGTGCATTCATCTTTTGGATATCCACTTTAATCTACATATTTATTGTAATTGCTATGTGTAAAAATAGGAGGAATACACCTTATTCTTTAAAGATAACCAACTTAAGCCATGGTATGATCTTGGAGTGGATAAAGTTGATAAAAAGGAGTGGTTCTATACTTTGACACATCCCAAGCAAGTCATCAACAACTCGGCAAACACATACCCTGTTAGAATTTAATGGATATCTGTGTTATCATGTCATCTCCAGACTATGTAGTTATTTATAGATATATTGTAGATAAATTGTAAGAATGATTATTAACAAATGAAATCTATTTTTGTTGCAGGACATTGATGTTATCTTGTACTACTTGAGAAAAATAGAAAGGTATGGTCCCCACAACAAGATAAGGTTTACAACTACTGATTGTGTGTTCAAGACTAGAATTGAACAAATTTATCATAGGTACATCAATGCTCCTCCCGAAAAGAAGTTTGTTGTTGTCAAACCCCAAGACGTCGTAGCAGAATACATATTGGGGTACAAATTACTCGTAAATATTGCATGGGATCAAGTTGATTTCGTGATCATGCCCATCAACATTGCAGAAAATTTCATTGATTGTTGGTTGTTTTTGACATTATCGATAGGGTTCTTTATGTGTATGATTCTATGGTCTCTTCACATAATCACACCATTGTTGAATCTAACGTCACTAACTTTGCTCTTATGATCCCCTTTACTTGTCATGCACCGGTTTCTATGGCAAGCGTCCAGACATCAACTTCAAGAACACAAAGGCATTCATTGAAAAAGTTATTACTGACCTTATTGACATTCAGTGGTTAGTTGGTGAGATACCACAGCAAAAAGAGAGATCACTGTATGAAAAAACTTCATTTCCTTCTATCTATTTATTAGATTTTTTTCTGCTCATGGTATGCTAAATATTTTCCCTATTTTCCTTTTTGCAGTAACTGTGGTGTATACATTGCTGTATTTGCAGAGTATGCCAGCATTAGGGACCTAGCATTTTCTAAGGATAACCTTTCTGATATTGATCAACATCGTAGACGCTATAGAGCGCTACTGTGGGACTATGCTAGGAAGAAGCAAGTTGCCGGTGGAATTAGTGAGAGCGAGGTGACTGGAAAATTAGGAAGGAAAAAAGGTGCACCAGTTGTGAACGAGAGAACACAAGTCCGGAAGAAGAAGAATTAGTTGCCATTTTCTGTAGGAAAAATATAGTTAAATTGTTTAGTTGCAGTTGGTTTTGTAGAAAGGTTGTAGACAAATTGTTACTTATGAACAAGTTTGTTGAAGTTTAATTGTAGTAGATTTGTGCTACAACTATTTTACCCTATGTCACACCTCCTTTTTACCTACACCCCGGAAGGGTGTGTATAAGGGAGTTTTTCCAACTTAAAGTGACAATCGAAACGAGATTATTTATTTAATGATTCAGAGTCGCCACTTGGGAGATTTATGGTGTTCCAAGTCACCGGTTCCAATCCCGAATCGAGAAAAAGATTGACTCTGTTTAACAGTCCGCGAACCAGAAATTCGAGTAAGGAATTCTGTTAACCCGGGAGAAGGTGTTAGGCATTCCCAAGTTCCGTGGTTCTAGCACGGTGGCTCAACTGTTATATTCGGCTTAATTATCTGATTTTTAAACAATCATGAACCTATGTGCAAATTTTATCTTTTTAACCGCTTTTATTTAGTTAATTAAAGGAAGATTGTAATGTCATTTAAAATATGTCTTGAACCACGACACATAAATGCACCCGTAGTTCGCAACACATTTTATATAACATTGTTGAGATTGGGATTTGGGTCACATAAATGCACACCCGAGTTTAGGAAGGTAAATTATTAAGATAACACGCCTAAAGCAACTACGGGTTTGCAACTTTGCGAGGGCCATGGAAGTTCAACTAAATGGCGCACCTCAAATTCTTGGGGTCAAAACGAAGTTAATCAAAACGAGGGCCTTGCAATTGTCATTTGTTCGCACATCTCGACTTCCAATTTTAAAAGGGAATTTTAGCTATACTTAGAGGGCCATAAACTATTTGATTTCGAATGGCACGCTTCCACTAATTAAACTAACTAAATAAGTTTTAAGGAAATTATAGCTACTTGTTAAAACACAGCTGAATTTAAATTGTGAATCTAAAGGGCTAAGACTAAGTGAAAATTACTCCATTTTGTTTCAGAACTTGGGCTTGGCCTAACGTGAGGCCCAGCAATTTACTAAACCCATAAGCTGAAAAGATTGAATCTCCACAGCAAATTTCAATGAGCCCATGAGAAAGCCAACTTAGCAATCATGTACAAGCTGGGTATCAATGGGTTTCGCGCGTCGGACCCAGAATACAGCAGAAAACGTCCAACTTTCTGAAACAAAATAGAGGGATTTAAACATCACATATCCAAAAACTTGGTATTGAATAATCATCAAAGTTAAACCTACAATTTCTAAGTGTTGATGCCACGATTAAATTGACTGAAACCCCATTCCCAGGTCATTTTAAGTTAGCCACATGCGTATTATTATTCATTTACACCCCAGAAGCTAAAATCCTAGAAAACATTAATTAGAGAATCATGATTCACATCACAGCTTACTAATATTACAAAGCAGACCTAAGACATAAACAAAAGAATAACTATGATGAAAGCAAAATTAAACTATTCTACAACGTCTGAAGATTTCCATGAAATAAGTAACAACGCTTCAGAGACAAGGAAGAAGAAAGGAGAATAAAACTAAGTTATGAACAAAAAATCTGATGTCATTGCTTCAAATTCCCATTTCCATTTTTCTTCAACTTGAGCATCAAGTTATATGAGTTTCAGGACATGTACCTGGAAATGAACCGAAATAAGAAGTGAAGGGTCAACAGTAGCAATAGCATAAGTCAACACCAGCAGAACCAATTTCAAACAGAAAAATGATGTGCAACAGTCCAAAAACCATTTTCAATCGAGCAATAACCACAACGAACTTCAAACCAGACTTTAAAAACACAAATTCAGTCCATGTCTACCCCAGATGACTCAGAAATTGTTTCAGAAACTGAAAACTCTAGAAATCACAAAAGAAGTTCGATGGAACAGTGATTTTTATAAAAATTTCTAGTTGTTTTGTCTATGAAATAGTAAAATTTTTGTAGCTTCTATATTTTCTAGATTTCCAGCTCTCAAAACTCTGACTTGAGCTCTAAGTAACAATGCCTTTATAGGCAAGCTACTAGGGCAGCCTCAAAGAGTTCAAAATTGCACTTAAAACCTTCTGAAATTTTCATTTTAGCTTAGAAATCCTTAGTTAAAATCCAGAAATTCACTTTAATCCCTACCCCCAGCTTCCTGGAAGCTTCTTATTTCTGTTACACTAAATATTCCTTAACTACAATCCCCAAATTACCCTTTAACGTCCTGTTAATTACATCTAAAACCTACCCCAAATGGGTCATGGGTCAAGTGACCCAATGACTTGAGCCCCAAATTGAATGGGTTGTTCTTGTGCAAATGGGTCATAGCCAACTCAGAACCCAAACGACAAAACTAGTGAATGTAGACACACGCTGAGATGGTTCAAATAATTAAAAATCTATACCAATTGATTTAGTAACTTGAAATAACCAGCTGATGAGCCTAAAACTAGATTATTGCTTAATTAACACAGAAAGAATTAACTAAATTGTCAAACCAAATTAATTAGCCAATCAAGACAAGACTCCCAATTAACCATGCATGTAATCAAAAATAAGAAAGAAACCAGAAGAAGAGAAGGAACAGAAAGAAAACAATGAACAAAACAAAAGAAGATTAATCATAGACAAAAAAGAAATACCTTCTACAATTCGGACTAAGAAAAAGGCAACTCAAATCTTCAACTCCTTGGATTCCTGGTCCAATCTGATATTAATCGCATGTTCTCATAAAGAACAAGTGAATAAAATTATTTTGGACCAACATCGTCCGCAGAATCTCGATTCTGACTTTTAGGGCTCAACTTGTGATTTAATATTCGAAGAGTCTCGTTAGGATTCGAGGGTAGTGGGTTGGGTATCTGGGATGAGGAGGTCATGGTGGTCATTTGGTGTTGATTTGGTGGGAAAAAGGGGTCGGCGCCGCCGGCAGGTGTGGTGGAAAATAGGGGCGATGGGTAGGGTTTTAGAGGGGTCTCTGAGGTGGGAGTTGAAAGAGGCGAGATGAGGGGGGTAGGGTAGGGTTTGGACATATATATATTAAGACCTTCCCACTTCTGAACCATCAGATCAACTAACCTCGACGATCGAGATCAAAAGGCGAAACGACGTCGTTTCGGATGAAGGGGTGACCGGACCGGGTTGTGACGCGGGTTTGGGCCGGGTTTCAGTATTTAACAATTGGGCCTGCATTTCTTAATTGGATTTGGCCCAACAGATCTTTAAGAACAAATTCCTTTTCTCTTTTCTTTTTTCTATTATTCCTCTTTTTCTTTTTTCTTTTCTATAATTAATTGAAATCCCAAATTAACTCCTAAATTGATCTAATCTTTAAAATTAAGCTAATTATCTGCTATAATATTTACAAAAATTAATTACTCCTTAATTAAAAGAGGAAATTACTAATTTAAAGCTAAAAGGCTAAAAATGCAAAAGTAAGCCACGTTTTGTAATTTTTTCCATTTTTATAAAACAACTAATTTGCTAATTAATCCTAAAATATAGAATTAAATCCTAAATGCAAATGCCAAATATTTTTGTATTTTTCATTAGTTAAACAAAGTTAACATGCACAGACAAATGCAAACAATTATCACAAAAATCCTCAAAATTCCAAATAATGAAAAGAAGTTATTTTGTTTTGAATTTATGGGAGTAATTCATATACAGGGCAAAAATCACGTGCTCACAGCTGCCCCTCTTTGCCCGGAAACACGAAGAGTTTTCGTGCAAAGATAAAGTGAGCGGATATGAGCGATTTTTGCCCGTTTGAATACTCCGTGGGAAGCATTTGAAAGATTTGACCGCACCCTGCTTCCAAGGTTGCCTACATATCCTTGTCTATAAAGGAATTAGGTCAATGTAGTTCAGGAAGGTTTGGTAGATGGGACTACCATGAAGCTGTGATTTCACTGTTGTTGCTGCTGCTGCTACTGCTTACTGCATCCCCTTATTACACCATGATAAAATAAAAAGAAGCTAGACTATGCTATGATCTATGCATTTCAAAATCTTATCTATATCTTCACACTTGCTCTTGTGGTTCTTGTTGCCTTGTTGACTTGTTCTCCTGGTGGAATCCCTTTGTTGTTGCCTTGTAATCTGAGATGTTTTCCATTTATCCAGGTGGATACCTGAGTGCTGAACTTGAATGTATTCCCTACTCTCCAAGCGGGCTCCTGACTTCTAACTTGAAACGTATTCCCTGCTCTCCAGGCGGGCTCCTGATTGCTAAACTTGAATGTATTCCCTGCTTTCCAGGCGGGCTCCTGATTTCTATCTTGAAATGTATTCCCTGCTTTCCAGGCGGGATCCTGACTTCTAACTTGAAATGTATTCCCTGCTTTCCAGGCGGGCTCCTGACTTCTAAACTAGACAAGACAAAGAAATTTTTTTCTGCCCCAGTTTGGGTATCTGGATGCATATGTAAGTGTAAAACGAACCACGTTACCAAATATCAATAAGAACTTGAAAGCTAAAACTTGAGTTATACTCCCTTGTTCTCCAGGCGGGCTCCTGATACTGACTTGAAATGTATTCCCTGCTCTCCAGGCGGGCTCCTGACTACTGACTTGAAATGTATTCCCTGCTCTCCAGGCGGGCTCCTGACTTCTAACTTGAAATGTATTCCCTGCTCTCCAGGCGGACTCCTGATTGCTGAACTTGAAACGTATTCCCTGCTCTCCAGGTGGGCTCCTGATTGCTAAACTTGAATGTATTCCCTACTTTCCAGGCGGGCTCCTGACTTCTATCTTGAAATGTATTCCTTGCTTTCCAGGCGGGCTCCTGACTTCTAACTTGAAATGTATTCCCTGCTTTCCAGGCGGGCTCCTGACTTCTAAACTAGACAAGACAAATAAATTTTTTTCTGCCCCAGTTTGGTAGCTGGGCACATATGTGAGTGTTAAACTGAATCATATTACTAAATATTACTAAGAATTTGAAAGCTAGGTCCCATTATCCAAGGGGGTTCTGACAACTCTTAACTAAACGACCATTTTAAATCTAAACTATATTTTTTAAAGACATGACTTACGCTACATCTTGTTATCTAAGAAGGTCTTAAACTACTCCCCATTATCCAGGAGGGTCCTGAAAATCAAAGGTCAAGTTTTATCTTAAGGGTGACAACTTTCATGACTGAATTATACTACCCTACATCAGAGTCTACGCTAAATGTTGTTATCTAATCGAAATCTTAAAACTAAGTCCATTATTCAGAAGGGCCTGGAAACTCCTAATTGAATCCTATCTCGAATCATGCAAATTTTAAGCTAACTTATACTCTTTTGGGATACATTTATGCTAAATTATGCTATTTCTGAACTTTAAACTAGATCCCATTTTCTAGGAGGGTCCTGAAAATCAAAAAAATCAAATCTATTTGGTGACTGCCTTTCTCCACGGAGGGTTTCTCCGAAACAAACGAAATTTCCTGCCCCTGTTTAATCAAAGAAAAATTTGTCAGTTTAAAATGTGGTGGTTAGTTGATGGTATTCTTTGCTGAAGGTCTCTCCGCTGCATTGTTTTGTTTTGACTAGCTTCCCCGAACTAGCCCTGAACCACTTGACTTTCTGACTGGCTTTCAAAAATCCATAACTTGAATGACCCGAGTGTTCTATCCCCAAACCTTTGTTTCACATCTCTGACCCCTTTAATTGAACCTCTGCATCTCCCATGAAATTACCAAATCATTTTGCCGACGGAACTCTTGCTGGCATTTTATCCCCTTTTACATCATGCTATCTTCGGTATGCTCTGGCCGCACTATGCTTTGCAATCTTGAAGCTAGTAGTGAGCTTTGAAATTCCTTCTTATCTGCTTAAACAGAACTGACATTGGGAACATCTTAGAGAAATAAACCCAAAGAAATGAAATGTAATGACTTACAGAGTTATGGATAAAGAAATCAAAAACTGGAAGACTATTTGAAGAGAAAAAGAAAAGAGACTTATCTGAGTGGAACAGCTGGCACCAATGATCATGACACGCATTTGGGATTACTCAGCCCAATCTGTCCAACCAATCAACTTCCGATTGCCACACTTTGTTGCCCTGGAATTTCCATAACCTGATTTCTTTAACCAAATTCTGACATTGTTCATCCTGCGGTGCCTTGGAAGGTTTCCACCAGCAGACCTCTCTCATCCGTTCATCTCTCAACTCACTTTCGCCTTACGGTGCCCATGAGAGTTTTCACCAATAATACTCTCTCATTTTGATTTCTCTCAGCTCCCGTCGCCTTACGGTGCCCATGAGGGTTTTCACCAATAAGACTCTCTCATTTTTGATTTCTTTTTCCTCTTTGGACCAGAGTGTTGCCCATGATGTGAATCACCACTACCTGCTTGCCTTGTCATTTCTTGAAGACTGATCGGGAGGTCTTTCTTTGGACCATAATGTGGATTTTTGAATGGGGTTAGAAAGAAAGGGCATAAAAGGCTCAAACACAACTCATCATGGGTTCAAAATTACAACTTTCGGAATCAGATTTCTTACAGCAACCACAACTTCTGCCCCAGTTTCTTGCTTGGGGACTTTTGGATTTTTATTTTGATGGGACCGAACCATGAGGCTGCCTACGTATCCTTAAAAGGAATCAGGTCGAACGTAGTTCATGACATAGGAATTACTTTGTTGTTGTGATTTTCCCTTTTCTCTTTCTTTTCTTTCTCTTTTTTGCTTTCTTTTTCTCTTTTTGTTGTTTTTCTTTTTTTTTCTTTTCATTCTTTTCTTTCTCTTTTTTTTTCCTTTTTTCTTTTTGATTTTCATTTTTCTTCTCTCCCTTTTCGTTCTTTTCTTTTCTCCTTTTCCTTTACTTATATTTCACGCTTGTGTTTCTGATCTTTGCTACTGATTCTGAAAGAGGGGTATGAAAGAAAATAAACAAGGCTCAAAAGGGTAACGAGGGATAAAATGTTTGGATAGCAGAACAAAATGCCTTTGTCATTTCAATATTCGAGACATGCCAAATACAAACAAGTACAATCAAAGAAAAAAGTATCATACATAGTATCTCTTGACTGCATCAGAATTGATAGCTATTTCTACACATTTGCCTTCTACATCTGTCAAATACAATGCACCATTGGACAACACTCTAGTTACAACGAATGGCCCCTGCCAATTTGGGGAAAATTTTCCTTTTGCTTCAACCTGATGAGGAAGAATGCATTTCAATACTAACTGCCCCACTTCAAACTTCTGTGGACGCACCTTCTTATTGTATGCTCTTTCCATTCTCTGTTGATACAACTGGCCATGACACACTGCTGCCAGTCTCTTCTCATCGATCAAACTCAATTGTTCCAAGCGGGTTTTGGCCCACTCCTCATCATCGATTTCAGCCTCCGCAACAATTCAAAGGGATGAGATTTCCACTTCTGTGGGTATCACTGCTTCGGTGCCGTACACCAACAAATAAGGAGTCGCCCTTACTGAAGTACGGACGGTAGTGCGATAACCCAGTAATGCGAATGATAGCTTTTCATGCCACTGCCTAGAACCCTCCACCATTTTTCGAAGTATTTTCTTTATGTTCTTGTTAGCCGCCTCGACTGCTCCATTCTCCTTGGGACAATATGGGGTGGAATTGCGATGCGCAATCTTAAACTGTTGACACACCTCTTTCATCAGATGACTATTGAGATTAGCGCCATTATCTGTGATGATTACCTTCGGTATCCCGAACCGGCAAATGATATTTGAGTGCACAAAATCAACCACCGCCTTCTTGGTTACATACTTGAATGTTTTAGCCTCTACCCACTTGGTGAAATAATCAATGGCCACCAGAATAAACCTGTGCCCATTGGACGTTGCTGGCTCGATTGGTCCAATGACATCCATTCCCCAAGCAACAAAAGGCTATGGTGCAGACATTGTATGTAATTCAGATGGTGGAGAATGAATCAAATCTCCATGCACTTGGCACTGATGACATTTACACACGAAACTAATACAGTCTCGCTCCACAGTGAGCCAATAATAACCTGCCCGAAGAATCTTCTTTGCCAGCACATACCCACTCATGTGCGGTCCACAGACTCCAGAATGTACTTCGGTCATGATAGCCACGGCCTGTCTGGCATCTACACATCTTAATAACCCGAGATCTAGAGTTCTTTTGTACAAAACTCTTCCACTGAAGAAAAATCCACTTGCCAAGCGACGAATTGTTCTCTTTTGATCACATGTGGCTTGTACCGGATATACTCCCCTTCGGATGTATTCCTTGATATCATGAAACCAAGGCTCCCCATTGAGGTCTTCTTCCACCATATTACAATAAGCATGCTGATCGCAGACCTGAATATGCAACGAGTCAATATAAGCCTTATCCGGATGATGTAACATCGATGCCAGAGTAGCCAAAGCATCAGCGACCTCATTATGAATCCTCAGAATATGCCTGAACTCTATTGCTTGAAACCGTTGGCAAAGATCATGCAAGCATTGCCGGTACGGTATGAGTTTTAAATCCCGTGTTTCCCATTCTCCCTGAATCTGATGCACCAGAAGGTCCGAGTCACCCAAGACCAAGACTTCCTGGACACCCATATCTACAGCCATCCTCAAACCCAGAATGCATGCCTCGTACTCAGCCATGTTATTAGTACAATAGAACCAAAGCTGAGCCGTAACAGGGTAATGATGCCCTATTTTAGAAACAAGTACCGCTCCTATCCCAACGCCTTTCATGTTAGCAGCCCCATCACAGAAAAGTTTCCATCCTGGCTTTTTAACCTGTTCCAACTCATTAATGTGCATTACCTCTTCATCAGGGAAATAAGTCTTCAAAGGTTCGTATTCTTCATCCACAAGATTCTCATCCAAATGGTCGGCCAATGCTTGTGCTTTCATTTCAGTTCTAGTCACATAGATGATGTTAGACTCTGTCCACTTTGCGAGCCTCCCTGTGGGCATAGGCTTCTGAAAGATATACTTTAACGGATCCAAACGAGAGATGAGGTAAGTAGTGTAAGATGAAAAATTGTGCTTCAACTTCTGGGCTACCCAAGTTAGGGCGCAACACGTCCTCTCAAGATGAGTGTACTTAACCTCGTAGGATGTGAATTTCTTACTGAGATAATATATGGCCTGCTCCTTCCTGCCGGTGATGTCATGCTGTCCCAACACACATCCAAATGAATTGTCCAAGACTGTCAAATACATAATCAAAGGTCTTCTTGGTTCTGGCGGGACCAACACAGGTGGGTTTGACAAGTACCCCTTTAACTTATCAAATGCTTCCTGACATTCATCCGTCCACTTGACTGCAACATCTTTCTTTAACAATTTGAAGATAGGCCCACAAGTTGTCGTGAGTTTAGTAATAAATCGACTGATGTAATTCAATCTTCCCAACAGACTCATCACCTCAGTCTTGTTCTTTGGAGGTGGCAATTCCTGGATGGCTTTGATTTTTGATGGGTCTAATTCAATACCTCGTCGGCTGACTATGAATCCCAACAACTTTCCATACGGAACACCGAACGCGCATTTTGCATGATTGAGCTTGAGATTGTACCTGCTAAGACTTTGGAAGAACTTTCTCAGATCTCTAACATGATCAGACTGCTTTCTAGACTTTACAATCACATCATCCACATAAATCTCGATCTCCCTATGTATCATGTTGTGGAATATGGTCGTCATTGTCCTCATGTAAGTTGCCCCAGAATTTTTCAAACCAAATGGCATGACCCGATAATAATATGTTCCCCAGGGCATGATGAATGTTGTCTTCTCTGCGTCCTCCTCATCCATTAAGATCTGGTGGTAGCCCGCATAACAATCCACAAAAGAACCAATCTCATGTTTGGCACAATTATCGATCAATATATGGATGTTCGGCAATGGGAAATTATCTTTGGGACTTGCCTTATTGAGATCTCGATAATCGACACACACCCCGGTCTTGCCATCCTTCTTCGGCACAGGCACAACATTGGCTAGCCAGGCAGGATACCGGGTGACCCGAATGACTTTGGCCTCAAATTGCTTGGTGACTTCTTCTTTAATCTTCACACTCATATCAGTTTTAAATTTCCTCAGCTTCTACTTGACAGGAGGGAATGCCGGGTCAGTGGGCAATTTGTGAACCACCAAGTCAGTGCTTAGCCCGGCATATCATCATAGGACCATGCAAAAATATTTTTGAATTCAAATAGTGCTTTAATTATCTCCTCTCTGAGTTGTGGTTCAAGATGGACACTTATTTTAGTTTCCCGGACATTATCTTGATCCCCTAAATTGATTGCTTATGTATCACTCAGGTTAGGCTTGGGTTTTTCTTCAAAATGGCTTAATTCTTTACTAATCTCTTCAAAGGCTTCATCTTCATCATATTCCAATTCAACATCACACTCTCTTTCTTGAATTACTATTTTAGAATTAGATTGGCCTTTAAGACTGGGCCAGAGATTCCGCATGCATGTCATATCATTGAAGCCAGCATAAAAATAAATGTACATGGAAAAAAGGAAAACAAAAATAAAACTATCAGGAAGAGAGGAAAATAGAAATTGCATTTCATTGAAATTAAAGATAACGGGGTTTATACATCCAAACGGACGGAACATAGAATCTGAATTACAACCCTGGAATAATCCAGATAAATTGAAAGAAAATCAAAGCAAACTACCAAAACTCCCTCCTGGTGGGGAGAGGAGTAACTTCTCAATTGTTAATCTTTGCACTGGGCCCAACAAATTGCACATCCGCCTTGCTAGAACCCTCTCCAGCTTCCAACACTTTCACATCGGAGAATATCCTCTCGAACCTTTCCATCAAATCTCCATCCACATCAACCACCGAAATAGGAACCGTCGTCACTGGGCGCTTTCTGGTACCAGGCCTGACAAATGATCGGGAAAGATGCGGGACTGGCTTTGGAAGGGACCATGCTCTCTGTTTCATTTTTTGGCTCTTCTCATGTCTACGACTGTGGGCTTGAACCCCAGACCAAATGTATCCAAGTTTTTAGGAAGAGAAACCAGTTGTACGATACCTTGCAGAGATGCACCCAAACCTTTGCCCAGTACAAAACCATTTTTCAACATTTCAACGGCCACCATGACTGATACAGTAGCTACCCTTGGAGTCGGCACGCATTTCCCTTCAGGAATTTTCTCTACCGATACCGTGTCAAAAACCTGATAAACCCATGGCCCCTTGTCGTCTTCATACTCTATGAACGGAACAACGACATCACTAGGAACACACCAATTGTCTTCGCCATGCACAATAATTTCCTGTCTATCCAATTCAAACTTAACTATTTGATGCAGAGTGGACAGGACCGCTTTGGCAACATGAATCTAGGGTCGACCTAACAACAGATTGTAATAAATAACCACATCGAGCACCTGGATTTCCATAGTAAATTCAACTGGCCCTATTGTAAGCTCGAGCACTATGTCCCCGACTGAATCTTTCCCTCCACCGTCGAATCCCCGAATGCAGATACTGTTTTTGTAAATTCTTTCATCATCCACCTTCAACTTGTTCAGAGTGGAAAGAGGGCAAATATTTGCACTGGAGCCGTTGTCGACCAGTACCCGAGTAACCATAGAATATTCACATTTCACCATCAGATAGAGGGCTCTATTGTGCTCAGTACCCTCTACGGGCAACTCATCATCAGAAAAAGTGACTCTGTTTAACTCAAATATCTTGTTAGCTATCTTTTCCAAGTGGTTTACTGAGATTTTGTCAGGAACATAGGCTTCGTTCAAGATCTTCATCAAAGCCCGATGGTGCTCATCCGAATGGATCAATAATGACAATAGCGCGATATGAGCCGGTGTCTTCCTTAACTGCTCCACAATGGAATAGTCCTGCACTTTCATCTTTATCAGAAATTCTTCTGCTTCTTCCTCGATCACAACTTTCTTCATCAACACTGGGTTATCTTTGGAGGTTTTCACTTTTCTCAACTCTTCGGGGGCAAAACATCTCCTCGATCGAGTCAAACCATGGGTCTCACATACTTCTTCTTTAACCTCTTTCCCCTTGTAAGTCACTGTCACTCGTTCATAATTCCATGGGACTGCCTTGTTGTTGACTATGGGTAATTGAGTTATCAGTTTGATAATGACAGGATCTGTGCAGGCGCCCCTCACAATTACCACAGGCTTGTTCGTCACTCCTGGCACAACCACTTTTGCTCTTTCATGTTTTCCTGCAACGTCACTTGAGGACCCCTTCTTGACCTCCACAGCTGGTTCATTATTTGCCCCATTCAACTTGATCATAGACTTCTCACTTGTTGACTTTTCAAATGGCTTGGCTTCACTAGCCCGAATTATCATGACGGTTTGCGAAGGCTTCTTAGGCTCCCCTCCCTTATGAACTATCTCAATCATATTAGTCTCATTATGAGCCGACAATGGGTTCTGGTTGATGTTGGGTGCCTCCGGGGCTTAGACCTCAATCCGATTAGTATCAATGAGCTCTTGAATAACTATTTTCAATTTCCAGCATTTCTCTATGTCATGACCCGGGGTCTCTAAACAATACTCACAACTCACTGAGCGGTCAAGATTTCTGGGAGGGGGATTTGGCAATTTAGCCTCGATCGGATTCAACATACCCAACTGTCTCAATCTGTGGAATAGGCTAGTATATGATTCTCCCAAAGGAGTGAAGGTCTTCTGTTTCTGCAACCTCTCATTCTTAAAGGCTTGATTTAGCCGAAAACCTGTTCTAGGGGAATTTCTGTAGGCTCTTGGGGGTGGATGGGCATTTTGTGGAGCTAAGTATGGACTTTGTGGAGCCGGCGCACGCCATTGTGCATGAACGGGGAGTTGGGTATAGGTTTATGCATGATGGACGGAAAAATGGGGATCTGGCGGTTGGTAGTAGTGTTGTGGTGGGCTATATGGAATGTGGGGGTAAGTTTGATGATAGGGTCG